>NC_057798.1:441474488-441774488 GCF_018294505.1 Triticum aestivum
AGGGGGAGGGGGGAGGGGATATGCTTCCAAGGGAAGGCGCTCACGAGATGAAGAAGAAGCACAGAAGAAAAAAGAACGTTTCACTTGAGGCCCACCTAGCGTACGTGGAAAAGAGCGAGCGAGCGAGGGGCACCGGTCGGGCAATCCCTATTTGGCGCTGCAGGCGCCGGTTATTACTATTTCGGCTAACCAGCGCCTGCAGCCGCGTTAGCTGGGCTCGGCCCGTTTTGTTTTTTTTTTCTTCTGCTTTTAGGAAAAAGTCAAAAAAGTGCATGAACAGGGATCGAACCAGGAACCACTTCGCCGCAAGCGCTAGGGTCTAGCCACCCGGCCACGAGCGGATTTGTGTAAATATATTTTAGTCTTTTCTTCTATTTGTCTACTCTACTTTGGTTTTCTTTTCTCAACCTTTTACAACTTCCGTGAACTTTTTTCAAAGTCAACGAATTCGTTTTCAATGTCGATGAACTTTTTTCAGATCCAATTAAATTTTCTTCAAATCCGATGAACTTTTTCAGATATGATGAACTCTTTTCAAAATTGATGAACTTTTTTTAGAATTGATGAACTTTTTTTCAAATCCGATGAACTTTTTTTAATTTGGATGAACTTTATTCAAATCCGATGAACTTTTTTTGGAAATTTTGATGAACTTTTTTAAAAATTGCAAGAACTTTTTCAAATTTGATGAACTTTTCTTAAAATTACACGAACGTTTTGTAGAAAATGATGAACTGTTCTTCAAAGCCAGTGAACATTTTTGAATTCAAATTTTTTTCTTTTCTTTTTTGTGATTTGTTTTTCATAATATCAACGGTTGACTGTTTTCTTAAGTGTACGGACCTGTAAACGCGATCGATGGAACAAACACCCAGCGACGAAGGGAACCAGCAATCGATCGATTTAGCGAACACCCATCGACGGAGGGAACCAGGAGCGAACCCATCCCTATATGGGCCGGCCCACGGGGAGATGGTGCGTGGGCGCCAGCTAAGGGAACTGGCGCCCGCAGCGCCAATTAGGAGCTCCCCACCGGTCGAGCGTTCGGCCAGTGCGCCGATTCCAAACGTTTCCCACGCAAGTTTCTCTCTTGAGAGATATCCTGAGCCATAGGATCGTGAGCAACCAGGCCGTGGAAAGAAATCCCGTAATCAGCGCCCCAGATTGCAAGTACTTGCCATCACGCTCACGTACCACCTCGAGCCTCGCCGTTGTCGCTCCCGTCCATGAAACCATGCGCACATCATCTCCGTGTCGCTTCTCCCTTGCGTGTTCCATCGCGTCGGCGAGCCCCCTGGCCCGGCCGTCCCTGGTTTTCTCTACCACCGATGCTCCAACCCCCTCACCCAACACCCTTTCATTTCACGAGTGTCGCTGCCATCGCCGCGCATATTCTCTGTCATCGCGGTGCAGTCAAATCCTTCCCCCGGCCTCCATCGCGTCTTTGAATAAGGTGGTGATGGCGTGACGAGTGGGAGAGGAACCTAAGCGATGCCAAGGTCTACAAGGAGGAGATGAATTTCCTTGTCATGTTGGGCTTCGTCGACAGTTTCTAAAATCGAGTCCGGTACCCAACGTACTGTGTGCCCCCATACTTACATAGATCCCCTCTTACTACTGCAGTTCTCCTGGATTAAAACTGCACCGGACATTGGATTCTCACTGGAGTGTGATTAATGCGGTTTCGCTGCAGCAGACATTGACCTAGCGACCATCTCCGTGTTGAAGGAGGTGAGGGGAGTGGTTCAGACGGGAATGTTTTGAAGGCTATTGAGAAGAGCAACAATCATAACCCCACGGTCCGGTTTTGTTTCTGTTTCTCTTAATTTCAGTTTGTATTTCGCTATCAAAAAAGTCAATGGAGGGGGAGCGATGATCTTACAATTTTGGGTAACTTTGTTGTATGCCTGTATGTGCTAAGGACTTTCTTGGTTCTCCACTACATTTGCAGATTGCTGGTGAGTGATATGTATTAATTTTTCATCAAAAATACCCCATAGCATAGTGGAACAAAATGTTAATCCATCATCGATTATTGATGTGGCTTGTCTTTGGACCATGCTTTTTTGTTATAAGTTGTTCTTCTTCTACATGGAACTTAGGTATATGCCCATAAGAAATTAGATCTTTGTGTAACTAAGAAGAAAACTGTATTTGCTCCTTTTAGCCAGTGGTGTAATGATATTGTTTGTATACTGCTGACTGAAGTTTTGTATTATATTACGACTATATATATATAGCTGGTGTAGGGTTTTATAGTGCATTTTTTTCACAATAGAGTTTGGTCACAACCATTTGTAAAAATTGAATTTTCTCTATAGAGCCTTCATTAAATTTTAACTTCTTTTCTTGACTCATGTATTATGACATTCAGATTCAGGGTACACATTCCCAATAATACTTTCATCTGCAACTACAAAAGCTGATAAAGTTGATTCTCGTGGGGTAAATACATCAAGCTCTAGAGTTTGGTAAATAAGAACTTGCACCAAGAGGCGAAGAAAATGTATTTTCCAGTTAAAATATCTCCCTTGCTTTAAGAACCAGGCTTCAAACATATATTAGTCAGAATACAGTTCTTGCTATTAGCTTGATTTTTTCCTGGTAATACCATTATGCTTAAGACCATGCTCTAATGTTTCTTCTATTTTGTATTTTTTTGGCAATTTTCAGCAAGCCTTTCTGGACGAACTAGAGAAAATGATAGCTACTGTTGGGTGTTTCTCGACACTTGAAGACTGCAAGTGAAGTTAAAGCTGCTATCTTTAAAGCCAAACCCATGAGAAAGGCATGTACTTAGTTGCAGAGCCTTGTATATGTTGTGATGCCCTTCCTATTTTCTTATCTATATTATGATTTAATGTCACTGCAGTGTACCATTTGCAATGACAACAAATTACTTACTTGCTTGTCTATCAAATAATTTAATGTCAATGAGGCATGTATAAGAGGACAATAAGCTTGTTTCTTTCCTTCTGTTTTTCTATCCACAAAAAGGTGGAAAAGCTCCTACATTTCACATAATGATGGTCAATGATAGCTGTTCAGTATGGTTCCAACATAAATTTTGTTTATATCTGAAAATTTTAAGAATACCAGAAGCATTCATCCTCATGATATGGATATCATACTTAAACGAGCTTCAGATTAGTTATCTTTGTACTCAATCTTTTGTTTATAATTCTGCATAAGAGGCATTGGAACATGCATGTGTCGTGCCTTTAGTTGTCACATCGATTTTCTTGACAAATTTCAGGGGTTCCAGTTACAGAATGTCGGATGTCCTATGTCTATATTGGACAAAATGTCACAGGAAAGGCCAGTCAGCAGGTGACTTCACACATCAAATCGAATCAATGGTGAGTTTCTACAGCCACATGAGTGCAAAATCCCCACAATTGGTAGCCTCTCCTTTAGTATCACACATGTGTTGTGTCACTAAGTTAGAGCCTCAGCTGTGGTGTACATATTTTTAGGCTACTGATTTTTAGGCCACTGATGCAGTATCGGCATGCTTTATAAAATTATCTGGGTATTGCAAAAATACATAGTGCATCAAAATTGAGCATTAGCTGTGATCTACATATTTTCAGGCTACTGATTTTTAGGCCTCTGATGCAGTATCAGTGTTAGGAGCTAGGGTTCTGCCCAGCCTTGGTCGTAAGCTGTAGGGGAAGGAGGGGGAGGGCGAGGGCTTGAGCGCGGCGGCCGGCGGCGTGGCGCCGTCCTGGCGCGTGTGGCGGCGGCGAAGGAAGGAGGCGGCTAGGGTTTTAGGGTTCCGGCTCGCAATAGAAATAGTCTTATTGCTTGAATCTCAAAATAGTCTTACAAGTTGTATATATAACCACGATGTGAAATAAAAACTAAGATAACTTGCGGGCTAAGATTGCCCGGTGGGCCTCCTGCGGCCGTAGGTCCAGCCGGTCATAACATCTCTCCCCGCCTGCGCAAACACCTTGTCCTTGAGCTAAAAGTCGGGGTAATGCTGGCTGAACTCCTCGCGCTGCTCCCAAGTAGCGTCCTCCTCTGGCAGTCCAGCCCACTAAATCAACACATACCAGGAGTCGCGATGCACCTGAGCCTTCAACGCCTTCTCCGGCTCAGGAAGGAGACGCCCGTCCGTGACGGGCGGTAGCGCTGGTGGGGCCGCAGGTGGCTCTCCGCGGAAGGGCTTGAGCAGACCCACATGGAAGACATCATGGATCCGCGTGCCTGCCAGAAGCTGAAGATGGTAAGCCACCTTCCCAATGCGTTCCAGGATAGCAAAGGGACCGGCATAGCGAGGACCCAGCTTTCTCTTCGCGTGTGGGTCCAAGGACTGCGTAGAGCGATGAAGTAGACGTAGCCAGACCCAATCACCCACCGCGAACTCCGCCTCGCGATGGTGGCCGTTATAGTAATGTTTGGCCAACTGCTGGGCCTAAAGGAGGCGTTGCCGGACTTCTGCCAGCATCTCATCACAGTTCCTCAGAAGAGCACCGGCCACCTCGGTCCGTGCAAAGGCCGGATCAACCGGAAGAATCGGCGGGGGTGGTCGGCCATAAACCACCTCAAAAGGCGTAGCACGGAGGGCGGAGTGATAAGAGGTGTTGTAGCAGTACTCCGCCCACAATAGCCAGTCCACCCATGCGCGAGGTCGATCACCTATAACACAACACAAATACATGGCAATTACCTTGTTAACGATCTCGGACTGGCCGTCCATCTGAGGGTGGAAGGCGGTGCTCAGGCGGAGCTTCACACCCGCCAGCCGGAAGAGGTCGCACCACACATGTCCTGTCAACATGGGGTCCCGATCACTGACGATCGAAGAAGGGAACCCGTGGAGACGGACAATGCCATTGAAGAAGGCCCGAGCAACAGACGCCGCTGTGTAGGGATGGCCGAGCGCGATGAAGTGAGCATACTTGGAGAAGCGGTCGACCACTGTGAGAATGACGGACTTGCCGCCCACCTTGGGGAGGCCCTCAATGAAGTCCATGGAGATGTCTGCCCAGACCTGGGACGACACCTTCAAAGGCTGAAGCAAGCCAGCCGACCGTAGAGTCTCCGTTTTGTTGCGCTAACACGTCACACAAGACCGTACCCAGTCACGGACTAGGGCATGATCACCTGGAATGTAGAAGTCAGCATGGAGACGATGGTGTGTCTTCTGCACACCCTCATGGCACGCCGAGTGGGCGAGGCGCAACACCTGATGATGAAGATCGTCGTGCGCTGGGACGAAGACCCGGCGCCCATGGAGGAGCAGGTCGTCGGCGAGGTGCCACGGCTCCTCCAGCTCCCCCGTTGCCATCTGTTGCTGAAGGAGGAGAGAGTCGGCCGTGGCTGCGGTCGCCCACCGAATGTCGGCGTAGAGGGCGAAGGAGGGCCCGATGATGATGCAGAAGGCCGCCCCCTCAGCCACACCGTCGTCCACATCGGCATCACACCGAGACAGGGCGTCGGCGACGGTGTTAAGGCGACCCGGCCGATACTCGATGGTGAAGTCAAACTTGAAGAGTTTACTGATCCACTGGTGCTGCGGCACGGTCAAGAGCCTCTGATCCAGCATGAATTTGAGGCTGTAATGGTCCGTGCGGATCCGGAAGGAGCGACCCCAAAGATAGGGCCGCCAATGGCGCACTGCCTGCACCAACCCAATGAGCTCGCGCTCATAAGCCGCCAGTTTAAGATGGCGTGCGGCAAAGGGCCGGCTGAAGAAGGCAAGGGGTCCATCGCCCTGATGAAGGACCGCACCGAACCCCGCACCGAAGGCATCGCAGTCGACGGTGAACGGGAGGTCGAAATCAGGCATCTGCAGGACGAGACCCGTCGTGAGGGCCCCCTTGAGGGCCTCGAATGCTGTAGTGGCCTCCTCATCCCAAGAGAAGGCGTCGCGACGGAGAAGGCGTGTGAGCGGGGCCGCGATGAGGCCAAACTCCAGGATGAACTTCCGATAGTACCCCGCGAGGCCCAGGAAGCCGCGAAGAGCCCGCGAAGACTGCGGTATCGGCCACCTTGTCGGCGTCCATGGCCACCCCCTCGGCCGAGATGACGTGGCCAAGGTAAGCGACAGAAGGCGTCCCGAACGAGCACTTTGAGCGCTTAAGATGAAGATGATGTGCCTGAAGCTCGTTGAAGACGATGGCCACATGCTGGAGGTGTTGGAAATATGCCCTAGAGGCAATAATAAAAGGATTATTATTATATTTCCTTGTTCATGATAATTGTCTTTATTCATGCTATAAT
Organism: Triticum aestivum; assembly: GCF_018294505.1. Lineage (NCBI taxonomy): Eukaryota > Viridiplantae > Streptophyta > Magnoliopsida > Poales > Poaceae > Triticum > Triticum aestivum. The sequence continues at coordinate 441,480,720 of NC_057798.1, forward strand.
TGTATTATCCGGAAATCATAATACACGTGTGAATACACAGACCATAATATGTCCCTAGTAAGCCTCTAGTTGACTAGCTCGTTGATCAACAAATAGTCATGGTTTCCTGACTATGGACATTAGATGTCGTTGATAACGGGATCACATCATTAGGAGAATGATGTGATGGACAAGACCCAACTCTAAGCATAGCACAAGATCGTGTAGTTTGTTTTGCTAGAGCTTTTCCAATGTCAAGTATCTTTTCCTTAGACCATAAGATCGTGTAACTCCCGGATACCGTAGGAGTGCTTTGGGTGTACCAAACGTCACAACGTAACTGGGTGACTATAAAGGTGCACTACAGGTATCTCCGAAAGTGTCTGTTGGGTTGACACGGATCGAGACTGGGATTTGTCACTCCGTATTACGGAGAGGTATCACTGGGCCCACTCGGTAGTGCATCATCATAATGAGCTCAAAGTGACCAAGTGTCTGGTCAAGGGATCATGCATTACGGTACGAGTAAAGTGACTTGCCGGTAACGAGACTGAACGAGATATTGGGATACCGACGATCGAGTCTCGGGCAAGTAACATACCGTCTGACAAAGGGAATAGTATACAGGATTGCTTGAATCCTCGACATCGTGGTTCATTCGATGAGATCATCGAGGAGTATGTGGGAGCCAACATGGGTATCCAGATCCCGCTGTTGGTTATTGACCGAAGAGCCATCTCGGTCATGTCTACATGTCTCCCGAACCCGTAGGGTCTACACACTTAAGGTTCGGTGACGCTAGGGTTGTATGAATATGAGTATGCAGCAAACCGAATGTTGTTCGGAGTCCCGGATGAGATCCCGGACATCACGAGGAGTTTCAGAATGGTCCGGAGGTAAAGAATTATATATAGGAAGTGCTGTTTTGGCCATCGGGAAAGTTTCGGGGTCACCCGGTATTGTACGGGACCACCGGAAGGGTCCCGGGGGTCCACCGGGTGGGGCCACCTATCCCGGAGGGCCCCGTGGGCTGAAGTGGGAGGGGAACCAGCCCCTAGTGGGCTGGTGCGCCCCCCACTTGCCCCCCCCCTGCGCCTTGTTGGGGAACGTTGCAGAAAATTAAAATTTTCCTACGGTTTCACCAAGATCCATCTATGAGTTCATCTAAGCAACGAGTCAAGGGAGAGAGTTTGCATCTACATACCACTTGTAGATCGCGTGCGGAAGCTTGCAAGGTGATGATGTAGTCGTACTCGACGTGATTCAAATCACCGATGACCAGCGCCGAACGGACGGCACCTCCGCGTTCAACACACGTACGGGACGGGAGACGTCTGCTCCTTCTTGATCCAGCAAGGGGGAAGGAGAGGTTGATGAAGATCCAGCAGCACGACGGCGTGGTGGTGGATGCAGGGCGTCACAGCAGCAGGGCTTCGCCGAGACTACGAGGGAGAGACGTAACGGGGGGAGATGGAGGCGCCAGGGGCTGGTGTATGAAGTCCCTCCTCTCCCCCACTATATATAGGGGTGCCAGGGGGGGCGCCGGCCCTAGTAGATGAGATCTACTAGGGGGGCGGCGGCCTAGGGGAGGTTTCCCTCCCCCCCAAGGCACCTAGGGGTGCCTTCCACCACTAGGACTCCTCCTAGGGGGAAACCCTAGGCGCATGGGCCTATAGGGGCTGGTGCCCTTGGCCCATGAAGGCCAAGGCGCACCCCTAACAGCCCATGTGGCCCCCCCGGGACAGGTGGCCCCACCCGGTGGACCCCCGGGACCCTTTCGGTGGTCCCGGTACAATACCGATAACCCCGAAACTTGTCCCGATGCCCGAAATAGCACTTCCTATATATAATTCTTTACCTCCGGACCATTCCGGAACTCCTTGTGACGTCCGGGATCTCATCCGGGACTCCGAACAACATTTGGGTTTTTGCATATACATATCTTCATAACCCTAGCGTCACCGAACCTTAAGTGTGTAGACCCTACGGGTTCGGGAGACATGCAGACATGACCGAGACGCTCTCAGTCAATAACCATCAGCGGGATCTGGATACCCATGATAGCTCCCACATGCTCCTCGATGTTGTCATCGGATGAACCACGATGTCGAGGATTCGATCAAACCCTGTATGCAATTCCCTTTGTCAATCGGTAAGTTACTTGCCCGAGACTCGATCGTCGGTATCCCAATACCTTGTTCAGTCTCGTTACTGGCAAGTCACTTTACTCGTACCGTAATGCATGATCCTGTGTCCAACACCTTGGTCACATTGAGCTCATTATGATGATGCATTACCGAGTGGGCCCAGAGATACCTCTCCGTCATACGGAGTGACAAATCCCAGTCTCGATCCGTGTCAACCCAACAACTACTTTCGGAGATACCTGTAATGCACCTTTATAGTCACCCAGTTACGTTGTGACGTTTGATACACCCAAGGCACTCTTACGGTATCCGGGAGTTACACGATCTCATGGTCGAAGGAAGAGATACTTGACACTGGCAAAGCTCTAGCAAAACGAACTACACGATCTTTTATGCTATGCTTAGGATTGGGTCTTGTCCATCACATCATTCTCCTAATGATGTGATCCCGTTATCAACGACATCCAATGTCCATAGTCAGGAAACCATGACTATCTGTTGATCACAACGAGCTGGTCAACTAGAGGCTTACCAGGGACATATTGTGGTCTAAGTATTCACACGTGTATTACGATTTCCGGATAATACAGTTATAGCATGAATAAAAGACAATTATCATGAACAATGAAATATAATAATACTTTTATTATTGCCTCTAGGGCATATTTCCAACAGTCTCCCACTTGCACTAGAGTCACCAATCTAGTTACATTGTGATGAATCGAACACCCATAGAGTTCTGGTGTTGATCATGTTTTGCACGCGAGAGAGGTTTAGTCAGCGGATCTGCGACATTCAGATTCGTGTGCACTTTGCAAATCTCTATATCTCCATCTTGAACATTTTCACGGATGGAGTTGAAACGACGCTTGATGTGCCTGGTCTTCTTGTGAAACCTGGGCTCCTTGGCGAGGGCAATAGCTCCAGTGTTGTCACAGAAGATTTTGATCGGCCCCGACGCATTGGGTATGACTCCTAGGTTGGTGATGAACTCCTTCACCCAAATCGCTTCATGCGCTGCCTCCGAGGCTGCCATGTACTCCGCTTCACACGTAGATCCCGCCACGACGCTCTGCTTGCAGCTGCACCAGCTTACTGCTCCACCATTCAACATATACACGTATCCGGTTTGTGACTTAGAGTCATCCAGATCTGAGTCGAAGCTAGCGTCGACGTAACCCTTTACGACGAGCTCTTCGTCTCCTCCATAAACGAGAAACATGTCCTTCGTCCTTTTCAGGTACTTTAGGATATTCTTGACCGCTGTCCAGTGTTCCTTGCCGGGATTACTTTGGTATCTTGCTACCAAACTTACGGCAAGGTTTACATCGGGTCTGGTACACAGCATGGCATACATAATAGATCCTATGGCTGAAGCATAGGGGATGACACTCATCTCTTCTTTATCTTTTGCCGTGGTCGGTGACTGAGCTGAGCTCAGTCTCACACCTTGTAACATGGGCAAGAACCCCTTCTTGGACTGATCCATTCTGAATCTCTTCAAAATCTTATCAAGGTATGTGCTTTGTGAAAGACCTATGAGGCGTCTCGATCTATCTCTATAGATCTTGATGCCTAATATATAAGCAGCTTCTCCAAGGTCCTTCATTGAAAAACACTTATTCAAGTAGGCCTTAATGCTGTCCAGAAATTCTATATTATTTCCCATCAAAAGTATGTCATCTACATATAATATGAGAAATGCTACAGAGCTCCCACTCACTTTCTTGTAAACGCAGGCTTCTCCATAAGTCTGCATAAACCCAAATGCTTTGATCATCTCATCAAAGCGAATGTTCCAACTCCGAGATGCTTGCACCAGTCCATAAATGGATCACTGGAGCTTGCATACTTTGTTAGCGTTCTGAGGATCGACAAAACCTTCCGGCTGCATCATATACAGTTCTTCCTTAAGATGCCCGTTAAGGAATGCCGTTTTGACGTCCATTTGCCATATCTCATAATCATAGTATGCGGCAATTGCTAACATGATTCGGACGGACTTTAGCTTTGCTACGGGAGAGAATGTCTCGTCGTAGTCAATCCCTTGAACCTGTCGATAACCCTTAGCGACAAGTCGAGCTTTATAGATGGTAACATTACCATCCGCGTCCGTCTTCTTCTTAAAGATCCATTTGTTTTCTATCGCTCGCCGATCATCGGGCAAGTCTGTCAAAGTCCATACTTTGTTTTCATACATGGATTCTATCTCGGATTTCATGGCTTCAAGCCATTTGTTGGAATCCGGGCCCGCCATTGCTTCTTCATAGTTCGAAGGTTCATTGTTGTCTAACAACATGATTTCCAGGACAGGGTTGCCGTACCACTCTGGTGCGGAACGTGTCCCTGTGGACCTACGAAGTTCAGCAGTAACTTGATCCGAAGTACCTTGATCATTATCATGGTTTTCCTCTTCAGTTGGTGTGGGCATCACAGGAACGGTTTCCTGCGCTGCGCCACTATCCCGCTCAAGAGGTAGTACTTCATCGAGTTCTACTTTCCTCCCACTTACTTCTTTCGAGAGAAACTCTTTTTCCAGAAAGCATCCGTTCTTGGCAACAAAGATCTTGCCTTCGGATCTTAAGTAGAAGGTATACCCTACAGTTTCCTTAGGGTATCCTATGAATACGCATTTTTCCGACTTGGGTTCGAGCTTTTCAGGTTGAAGTTTCTTGACATAAGCTTCGCATCCCCAAACTTTTAGAAACGACAGCTTAGGTTTCTTTCCAAACCATAATTCATACGGTGTCGTCTCAACGGATTTAGACGGTGCCCTATTTAAAGTGAATGTAGCTGTCTCTAGAGCGTATCCCCAAAATGATAGCGGTAAATCGGTAAGAGACATCATAGGCCGCACCATATCCAATAGGGTGCGATTACGACGTTCGGACACACCGTTTCGCTGAGGTGTTCCAGGCGGCGTGAGTTGTGAAACGATTCCACATTTCCTTAAGTGTGTACCAAATTCGTGACTTAAGTATTCTCCTCCACGATCTGATCGTAAGAATTTTATCTTTCGGTCACGTTGATTCTCTACCTCATTCTGAAATTCCTTGAACTTTTCAAAGGTCTCAGACTTGTGTTTCATTAAGTAGACATACCCATATCTACTCAAGTCATCAGTGAGAGTGAGAACATAACGATATCCTCCGCGAGCCTCAACGCTCATTGGACCGCACACATCGGTATGTATGATTTCCAACAAGTTGGTTGCTCGCTCCATTGTTCCGGAGAACGGAGTCTTGGTCATTTTGCCCAAAAGTCATGGTTCGCACGTGTCAAACGATTCATAATCAAGAGACTCTAAAAGTCCATCGGCATGGAGCTTCTTCATGCGCTTGACACCAATGTGACCAAGGCGGCAGTGCCACAAGTATGTGGGACTATCGTTATCAACTTTAAATCTTTTGGCATCTACACTATGAACATGTGTAATATTACGTTCGAGATTCATTAAGAATAAACCATTGACCATCGGAGCATGACCATAAAACATATCTCTCATATAAATCGAACAACCATTATTCTCAGACTTAAATGAGTAGCCATCTCGTATTAAACGAGATCCAGATACAATGTTCATGCTCAAACTTGGCACTAAATAACAATTATTGAGGTTCAAAACTAATCCCGTAGGTAAATGTAGAGGCAGCGTGCCGACGGCGATCACATCGACTCTGGAACCATTCCCGACGCGCATCGTCACCTCGTCCTTCGCCAGTCTCCATTTATTCCGCAGCTCCTGCTGTGAGTTACAAATATGAGCAACGGCACCGGTATCAAATACCCAGGAGTTACTACGAGTACTAGTAAGGTACACATCAATCACATGTATATCAAATATACCTTTGGTGTTGCCGGCCTTCTTATCCGCTAAGTATTTGGGGCAGTTCCGCTTCCAGTGACCCTTCGCCTTGCAATAAAAGCACTCAGTCTCAGGCTTGGGTCCATTCTTTGACTTCTTCCCGGTAACTGGCTTACCAGGCGCGGTAACATCTTTGCCGTCTTTCTTGAAGTTCTTCTTACCCTTGCCCTTCTTGAACTTAGTGGTCTTATTGACCATCAACACTTGATGTTCTTTCTTGATTTCAGCCTCTGCTGACTTCAGCATCGAGAACACTTCAGGAATGGTCTTTTCCATTCCCTGCATGTTGTAGTTCATCACAAAGCTCTTGTAGCTTGGTGGGAGCGACTGGAGTATTCTGTCAATGACCGCCTCATCTGGGAGGTTAATGTTCAGCTGGGTCATACGGTTGTGCAACCCAGACATCTTCAGGATGTGCTCACTGACAGAACTGTTTTCCTCCATCTTAAAACTGTAGAACTTGTCGGAGACATCATATCTCTCGACCCGGGCATGAGCTTGAAAAACTAGTTTCAGCTCTTCGAACATCTCATATGCTCCGTGGTGCTCAAAACGCTTTTGGAGCCCCGGTTCTAAGCTGTAAAGCATGCCGCACTAAACGAGGGAGTAATCATCAGCGCGAGTTTGCCAAGCATTCATAATGTCTTGGTTCTCTGGGACGGGAGCGTCACCTAGCGGTCCTTCTAGGACATATTGTTTCCTGGCAGCTATGAGGATGATCCTCAGGTTCCGGACCCAGTCCGTATAGTTGCTGCCATCGTCTTTCAGCTTGGTTTTCTCTAGGAACGCGTTGAAGTTCATGTTGACATGAGCGTTGGCCATTTGATCTACAAGACATATTTGCAAAGGTTTTAGACTAAGTTCATGATAATTAAGTTCTAATCAAATTATGAACTCCCACTTAGATTAGACATCCCTCTAGTCATCTAAGTGTTTACACGATCCGAGTTGACTAGGCCGTGTCCGATCATCACGTGAGACGGACTAGTCATCGTCAGTGAACATTCTCATGTTGATCGTATCTTCCATACGACTCGTGTTCGACCTTTCGGTCTCCGTGTTCCGAGGCCATGTCTGCACATGCTAGGCTCGTCAAGTTAACCCTAAGTGTTTTCGCTGTGTAAAACTGTCTTACACCCGTTGTATGTGAACGTAAGAATCCATCACACCCGATCATCACGTGGTGCTTAGAAGCGACGAACTGTAGCAACGGTGCACAGTTAGGGGAGAACACTTCTTGAAATTTTATAAGGAATCATCTTATTTACTACCATCGTCCTAAGTAAACAAGATGCATAGTACATAATAAACATCACATGCAATTATATAGTTGTGACATGATATGGCCAATATCATATAGCTCCATTGATCTTCATCTTCGGGGCTCCATGATCATCTTGTCACCGGCTTGACACCATGATCTCCATCATCATGATCTCCATCATCGTGTCTTCATGAAGTTGTCACGCCAACGACTACTTCTACTTCTATGACTAACGTTTAGCAATAAAGTAAAGTAGTTTACATGGCGTTATTCAATGACACGCAGGTCATACAAAAAAATAATGACAACTCCTATGGCTCCTGCCGGTTGTCATACTCATCGACATGCAAGTCGTGAATCCTATTACAAAGAACATGATCTCATACATCACAATTCATCATTCATCACAACTTCTGGCCATATCACATCACATGATCAATCGCTGCAAAAACAAGTTAGACGTCCTCTAATTGTTGTTGCATCTTTTACGTGGCTGCAATTGGGTTCTAGCAAGAATGTTTTCTTACCTACGAATCACCACAACGTGATTTTGTCAACTTCTATTTACCCTTCATAAGGGCCCTGTTCATCGGTTCCGCTCCAACTAAGGTGGGAGAGACAGACACCCGCCAGCCACCTTATGCAACTAGTGCATGTCAGTCGGTGGAACCGGTCTCACGTAAGTGTACGTGTAAGGTTGGTCCGGGCCGCTTCATCCCACAATACCGTTGAGCAAGAAAAGACTAGTAGAGGCAAGTAAGATGACAAAATCCACGCCCACAACAAAATTGTGTTCTACTCGTGCAAAGAGAACTACGCATAAACCTGGCTCATGATGCCACTGTTGGGGAACGTTGCAGAAAATTAAAATTTTCCTACGGTTTCACCAAGATCCATCTATGAGTTCATCTAAGCAACGAGTCAAGGGAGAGAGTTTGCATCTACATACCACTTGTAGATCGCGTGCGGAAGCTTGCAAGGTGATGATGTAGTCGTACTCGACGTGATTCAAATCACCGATGACCAGCGCCGAACGGACGGCACCTCCGCGTTCAACACACGTACGGGACGGGAGACGTCTGCTCCTTCTTGATCCAGCAAGGGGGAAGGAGAGGTTGATGAAGATCCAGCAGCACGACGGCGTGGTGGTGGATGCAGGGCGTCACAGCAGCAGGGCTTCGCCGAGACTACGAGGGAGAGACGTAACGGGGGGAGATGGAGGCGCCAGGGGCTGGTGTATGAAGTCCCTCCTCTCCCCCACTATATATAGGGGTGCCAGGGGGGGCGCCGGCCCTAGTAGATGAGATCTACTAGGGGGGGCGGCGGCCTAGGGGAGGTTTCCCTCCCCCCCAAGGCACCTAGGGGTGCCTTCCACCACTAGGACTCCTCCTAGGGGGAAACCCTAGGCGCATGGGCCTATAGGGGCTGGTGCCCTTAGCCCATGAAGGCCAAGGCGCACCCCTAACAGCCCATGTGGCCCCCCCGGGACAGGTGGCCCCACCCGGTGGACCCCCGGGACCCTTCCGGTGGTCCCGGTACAATACCGATAACCCCGAAACTTGTCCCGATGCCCGAAATAGCACTTCCTATATATAATTCTTTACCTCCGGACCATTCCGGAACTCCTTGTGACGTCCGGGATCTCATCCGGGACTCCGAACAACATTCGGGTTTCTGCATATACATATCTTCATAACCCTGGCGTCACCGAACCTTAAGTGTGTAGACCCTACGGGTTCGGGAGACATGCAGACATGACCGAGACGCTCTCAGTCAATAACCATCAGCGGGATCTGGATACCCATGATAGCTCCCACATGCTCCTCGATGTTGTCATCGGATGAACCACGATGTCGAGTATTCGATCAAACCCTGTATGCAATTCCCTTTGTCAATCGGTAAGTTACTTGCCCGAGACTCGATCGTCGGTATCCCAATACCTTGTTCAGTCTCGTTACTGGCAAGTCACTTTACTCGTACCGTAATGCATGATCCCGTGTCCAACACCTTGGTCACATTGAGCTCATTATGATGATGCATTACCGAGTGGGCCCAGAGATACCTCTCCGTCATACGGAGTGACAAATCCCAGTCTCGATCCGTGTCAACCCAACAGCTACTTTCGGAGATACCTGTAATGCACCTTTATAGTCACCCAGTTATGTTGTGACGTTTGATACACCCAAGGCACTCTTACGTTATCCGGGAGTTACACGATCTCATGGTCGAAGGAAGAGATACTTGACACTGGCAAAGCTCTAGAAAAACGAACTACACAATCTTTTATGCTATGCTTAGGATTGGGTCTTGTCCATCACATCATTCTCCTAATGATGTGATCCCGTTATCAACGACATCCAATGTCCATAGTCAGGAAACCATGACTATCTGTTGATCACAATGAGCTGGTCAACTAGAGGCTTACCAGGGACATATTGTGGTCTAAGTATTCACACGTGTATTACGATTTCCGGATAATACAGTTATAGCATGAATAAAAGACAATTATCATGAACAATGAAATATAATAATACTTTTATTATTGCCTCTAGGGCATATTTCCAACAGTCTCCCACTTGCACTAGAGTCACCAATCTAGTTACATTGTGATGAATCGAACACCCATAGAGTTCTGGTGTTGATCATGTTTTGCACGCGAGAGAGGTTTAGTCAGCGGATCTGCGACATTCAGATCCGTGTGCACTTTGCAAATCTCTATATCTCCATCTTGAACATTTTCACGGATGGAGTTGAAACGACGCTTGATGTGCCTGGTCTTCTTGTGAAACCTGGGCTCCTTGGCGAGGGCAATAGCTCCAGTGTTGTCACAGAAGATTTTGATCGGCCCCGACGCATTGGGTATGACTCCTAGGTCGGTGATGAACTCCTTCACATAAATCGCTTCATGCGCTGCCTCCGAGGCTGCCATGTACTCCGCTTCACACGTAGATCCCGCCACGACGCTCTGCTTGCAGCTGCACCAGCTTACTGCTCCACCATTCAACATATACACGTATCCGGTTTGTGACTTAGAGTCATCCAGATCTGAGTCGAAGCTAGCGTCGACGTAACCCTTTACGACGAGCTCTTCGTCTCCTCCATAAACGAGAAACATGTCCTTCGTCCTTTTCAGGTACTTCAGGATATTCTTGACCGCTGTCCAGTGTTCCTTGCCGGGATTACTTTGGTATCTTGCTACCAAACTTACGGCAAGGTTTACATCGGGTCTGGTACACAGCATGGCATACATAATAGATCCTATGGCTGAAGCATAGGGGATGACACTCATCTCTTCTTTATCTTTTGCCGTGGTCGGTGACTGAGCTGAGCTCAGTCTCACACCTTGTAACATGGGCAAGAGCCCCTTCTTGGACTGATCCATTCTGAATCTCTTCAAAATCTTATCAAGGTATGTGCTTTGTGAAAGACCTATGAGGCGTCTCGATCTATCTCTATAGATCTTGATGCCTAATATATAAGCAGCTTCTCCAAGGTCCTTCATTGAAAAACACTTTTTCAAGTAGGCCTTAATGCTGTCCAGAAATTCTATATTATTTCCCATCAAAAGTATGTCATCTACATATAATATGAGAAATGCTACAGAGCTCCCACTCACTTTCTTGTAAACGCAGGCTTCTCCATAAGTCTGCATAAACCCAAATGCTTTGATCATCTCATCAAAGCGAATGTTCCAACTCCGAGATGCTTGCACCAGTCCATAAATGGATCGCTGGAGCTTGCATACTTTGTTAGCGTTCTGAGGATCGACAAAACCTTCCGGCTGCATCATATACAGTTCTTCCTTAAGATGCCCGTTAAGGAATGCCGTTTTGACGTCCATTTGCCATATCTCATAATCATAGTATGCGGCAATTGCTAACATGATTCAGACGGACTTTAGCTTCGCTACGGGAGAGAATGTCTCGTCGTAGTCAATCCCTTGAACCTGTCGATAACCCTTAGCGACAAGTCGAGCTTTATAGATGGTAACATTACCATCCGCGTCCGTCTTCTTCTTAAAGATCCATTTGTTTTCTATCGCTCGCCGATCATCGGGCAAGTCTGTCAAAGTCCATACTTTGTTTTCATACATGGATTCTATCTCAGATTTCATGGCTTCAAGCCATTTGTTGGAATCCGGGCCCGCCATTGCTTCTTCATAGTTCGAAGGTTCATTGTTGTCTAACAACATGATTTCCAGGACAGGGTTGACGTACCACTCTGGTGCGGAACGTGTCCTTGTGGACCTACGAAGTTCAGCAGTAACTTGATCCGAAGTACCTTGATCATTATCATGGTTTTCCTCTTCAGTTGGTGTGGGCATCACAGGAACGGTTTCCTGCGCTGCGCCACTATCCCGCTCAAGAGGTAGTACTTCATCGAGTTCTACTTTCCTCCCACTTACTTCTTTCGAGAGAAACTCTTTTTCCAGAAAGCATCCGTTCTTGGCAACAAAGATCTTGCCTTCGGATCTTAAGTAGAAGGTATACCCTACAGTTTCCTTAGGGTATCCTATGAATACGCATTTTTCCGACTTGGGTTCGAGCTTTTCAGGTTGAAGTTTCTTGACATAAGCTTCGCATCCCCAAACTTTTAGAAATGACAACTTAGGTTTCTTTCCAAACCATAATTCATACGGTGTCCTCTCAACGGATTTAGACGGTGCCCTATTTAAAGTGAATGTAGCTGTCTCTAGAGCGTATCCCCAAAATGATAGCGGTAAATCGGTAAGAGACATCATAGACCGCACCATATCCAATAGGGTGCGATTACGACGTTCGGACACACCGTTTCGCTGAGGTGTTCCAGGCGGCGTGAGTTGTGAAACGATTCCACATTTCCTTAAGTGTGTACCAAATTCGTGACTTAAGTATTCTCCTCCACGATCTGATCGTAAGAATTTTATCTTTCGGTCACGTTGATTCTCTACCTCATTCTGAAATTCCTTGAACTTTTCAAAGGTCTCAGACTTGTGTTTCATTAAGTAGACGTACCCATATCTACTCAAGTCATCAGTGAGAGTGAGAACATAACGATATCCTCCGCGAGCCTCAACGCTCATTGGACCGCACACATCGGTATGTATGATTTCCAACAAGTTGGTTGCTCGCTCCATTGTTCCGGAGAACGGAGTCTTGGTCATTTTGCCCAAAAGGCAGGGTTCGCACGTGTCAAACGATTCATAATCAAGAGACTCTAAAAGTCCATCGGCAAGGAGCTTCTTCATGCGCTTGACACCAATGTGACCAAGGCGGCAGTGCCACAAGTATGTGGGACTATCGTTATCAACTTTAAATCTTTTGGCATCTACACTATGAACATGTGTAATATTACGTTCGAGATTCATTAAGAATAAACCATTGACCATCGGAGCATGACCATAAAACATATCTCTCATATAAATCGAACAACCATTATTCTCAGACTTAAATGAGTAGCCATCTCGTATTAAACGAGATCCAGATACAATGTTCATGCTCAAACTTGGCACTAAATAACAATTATTGAGGTTCAAAACTAATCCCGTAGGTAAATGTAGAGGCAGTATGCCGACGGCGATCACATCAACTCTGGAACCATTCCCGACGCGCATCGTCACCTCGTCCTTCGCCAGTCTCCGTTTATTCCGCAGCTCCTGCTGTGAGTTACAAATATGAGCAACGGCACCGGTATCAAATACCCAGGAGTTACTACGAGTACTGGTAAGGTACACATCAATCACATGTATATCAAATATACCTTTGGTGTTGCCGGCCTTCTTATCCGCTAAGTATTTGGGGCAGTTCCGCTTCCAGTGACCCTTCCCCTTGCAATAAAAGCACTCAGTCTCAGGCTTGGGTCCATTCTTTGACTTCTTCCCGGTAACTGGCTTACCAGGCGCGGTAACATCTTTGCCGTCTTTCTTGAAGTTCTTCTTACCCTTGCCCTTCTTGAACTTAGTGGTCTTATTGACCATCAACACTTGATGTTCTTTCTTGATTTCAGCCTCTGCTGACTTCAGCATCGAGAACACTTCAGGAATGGTCTTTTCCATTCCCTGCATGTTGTAGTTCATCACAAAGCTCTTGTAGCTTGGTGGGAGCGACTGGAGGATTCTGTCAATGACCGCCTCATCTGGGAGGTTAATGTTCAGCTGGGTCATACGGTTGTGCAACCCAGACATCTTCAGGATGTGCTCACTGACAGAACTATTTTCCTCCATCTTACAACTGTAGAACTTGTCGGAGACATCATATCTCTCGACCCGGGCATGAGCTTGAAAAACTAGTTTCAGCTCTTCGAACATCTCATATGCTCCGTGGTGCTCAAAACGCTTTTGGAGCCCCGGTTCTAAGCTGTAAAGCATGCCGCACTAAACGAGGGAGTAATCATCAGCGCGAGTTTGCCAAGCATTCATAATGTCTTGGTTCTCTGGGACGGGAGCGTCACCTAGCGGTCCTTCTAGGACATATTGTTTCCTGGCAGCTATGAGGATGATCCTCAGGTTCCGGACCCAGTCCGTATAGTTGCTGCCATCGTCTTTCAGCTTGGTTTTCTCTAGGAACGCGTTGAAGTTCATGTTGACATGAACGTTGGCCATTTGATCTACAAGACATATTTGCAAAGGTTTTAGACTAAGTTCATGATAATTAAGTTCTAATCAAATTATGAACTCCCACTTAGATTAGACATCCCTCTAGTCATCTAAGTGTTTACACGATCCGAGTTGACTAGGCCGTGTCCGATCATCACGTGAGACGGACTAGTCATCGTCGGTGAACATTCTCATGTTGATCGTATCTTCCATACGACTCGTGTTCGACCTTTCGGTCTCCGTGTTCCGAGGCCATGTCTGCACATGCTAGGCTCGTCAAGTTAACCCTAAGTGTTTTCGCTGTGTAAAACTGTCTTACACCCGTTGTATGTGAACGTAAGAATCCATCACACCCGATCATCACGTGGTGCTTAGAAGCGACGAACTGTAGCAACGGTGCACAGTTAGGGGAGAACACTTCTTGAAATTTTATAAGGAATCATCTTATTTACTACCATCGTCCTAAGTAAACAAGATGCATAGTACATAATAAACATCACATGCAATTATATAGTTGTGACATGATATGGCCAATATCATATAGCTCCATTGATCTTCATCTTCGGGGCTCCATGATCATCTTGTCACCGGCTTGACACCATGATCTCCATCATCATGATCTCCATCATCGTGTCTTCATGAAGTTGTCACGCCAACGACTACTTCTACTTCTATGACTAACGTTTAGCAATAAAGTAAAGTAGTTTACATGGCGTTATTCAATGACACGCAGGTCATACAAAAAAATAATGACAACTCCTATGGCTCCTGCCGGTTGTCATACTCATCGACATGCAAGTCGTGAATCCTATTACAAAGAACATGATCTCATACATCACAATTCATCATTCATCACAACTTCTGGCCATATCACATCACATGATCAATCGCTGCAAAAACAAGTTAGACGTCCTCTAATTGTTGTTGCATCTTTTACGTGGCTTTTTTCAATTGGGTTCTAGCAAGAACGTTTTCTTACCTACGAATCACCACAACGTGATTTTGTCAACTTCTATTTACCCTTCATAAGGGCCCTGTTCATCGGTTCCGCTCCAACTAAGGTGGGAGAGACAGACACCCGCCAGCCACCTTATGCAACTAGTGCATGTCAGTCGGTGGAACCGGTCTCACGTAAGCGTATGTGTAAGGTTGGTCCGGGCCGCTTCATCCCACAATACCGTTGAGCAAGAAAAGACTAGTAGAGGCAAGTAAGATGACAAAATCCACGCCCACAACAAAATTGTGTTCTACTCGTGCAAAGAGAACTACGCATAAACCTGGCTCATGATGCCACTGTTGGGGAACGTTGCAGAAAATTAAAATTTTCCTACGGTTTCACCAAGATCCATCTATGAGTTCATCTAAGCAAAGAGTCAAGGGAGAGAGTTTGCATCTACATACCACTTGTAGATCGCGTGCGGAAGCTTGCAAGGTGATGATGTAGTCGTACTCGACGTGATTCAAATCACCGATGACCAGCGCCGAACGGACGGCACCTCCGCGTTCAACACACGTACGGGACGGGAGACGTCTGCTCCTTCTTGATCCAGCAAGGGCGAAGGAGAGGTTGATGAAGATCCAACAGCACGACGGCGTGGTGGTGGATGCAGGGCGCCACAGCAGCAGGGCTTCGCCGAGACTACGAGGGAGAGACGTAACGGGGGGAGATGGAGGCGCCAGGGGCTGGTGTATGAAGTCCCTCCTCTCCCCCACTATATTTAGGGGTGCCAGGGGGCGCCGGCCCTAGTAGATGAGATCTACTAGGGAGGCGGCGGCCTAGGGGAGGTTTCCCTCCCCCCCAAGGCACCTAGGGATGCCTTCCACCACTAGGACTCCTCCTAGGGGGAAACTCTAGGCGCATGGGCCTATAGGGGCTGGTGCCCTTGGCCCATGAAGGCTAAGGCGCACCCCTAACAGCCCATGTGGCCCCCCCGGGACAGGTGGCCCCACCCGGTGGACCCCCAGGACCCTTCCGGTGGTCCCGGTACAATACCGATAACCCCGAAACTTGTCCCGATGCCCGAAATAGCACTTCCTATATATAATTCTTTACCTCCGGACCATTCCGGAACTCCTTGTGACGTCCGGGATCTCATCCGGGACTCCGAACAACATTCGGGTTTCTGCATATACATATCTTCATAACCCTAGCGTCACCGAACCTTAAGTGTGTAGACCCTACGGGTTCGGGAGACATGCAGACATGACCGAGACGCTCTCAGTCAATAACCATCAGCGGGATCTGGATACCCATGATAGCTCCCACATGCTCCTCGATGTTGTCATCGGATGAACCACGATGTCGAGGATTCGATCAAACCCTGTATGCAATTCCCTTTGTCAATCGGTAAGTTACTTCCCCGAGACTCGATCGTCGGTATCCCAATACCTTGTTCAGTCTCGTTACTGGCAAGTCACTTTACTCGTACCGTAATGCATGATCCCGTGTCCAACACCTTGGTCACATTGAGCTCATTATGATGATGCATTACCGAGTGGGCCCAGAGATACCTCTCCGTCATACGGAGTGACAAATCCCAGTCTCGATCCGTGTCAACCCAACAGCTACTTTCGGAGATACCTGTAATGCACCTTTATAGTCACCCAGTTACGTTGTGACGTTTGATACACCCAAGGCACTCTTACGGTATCCGGGAGTTACACGATCTCATGGTCGAAGGAAGAGATACTTGACACTGGCAAAGCTCTAGCAAAACGAACTACACGATCTTTTATGCTATGCTTAGGATTGGGACTTGTCCATCACATCATTCTCCTAATGATGTGATCCCGTTATCAACGACATCCAATGTCCATAGTCAGGAAACCATGACTATCTGTTGATCACAACGAGCTGGTCAACTAGAGGCTTACCAGGGACATATTGTGGTCTAAGTATTCACACGTGTATTACGATTTCCGGATAATACAGTTATAGCATGAATAAAAGACAATTATCATGAACAATGAAATATAATAATACTTTTATTATTGCCTCTAGGGCATATTTCCAACACGCCTAGGGTTGGAAACCCTAGGTGGGGGGGGGCGCACCACTTGCCTTGGGGGCACTCCACCCCCCTGGCCGCTGCCCCCTTGGGAGATTGCATCTCCCAGGGCCGGCGCCCCCCTCCTGGGGGCCTATATAAAGGAGGGCAGGGGGAGGGCAGCTGCACCCTGTGTCTTGGCGCCTCCCTCCCCTGCTACACCTCGTCCTCCTCCCGCAGCAGCTTGGCGAAGCCCTGCCGGAGTTCTGCTGCATCCACCACCACGTCGTCGTGCTGCTGGATCTTCATCAACCTCTCGTTCCCCCTTGCTGGATCAAGACGGAGGAGACGTCACGCTGACCGTACGTGTGTTGAACGCGGAGGTGCCGTCCGTTCGGCGCTAGGATCTCCGGTGATAGGATCACGACGAGAACGACTACTTCAACCCCGTTCTTTTGAACGCTTCCACTCGCGATCTACAAAGTGGTATGTAGATGCATCTCTCCTTTCACTCGTTGCTTAGATGAACTCATAGATGGATCTTGGTGAAACCGTAGGAATTTTTTTATTTTCTGCAACGTTCCCCAACAGTGGCATCATGAGCTAGGTCTATGCGTACTTCTCTATTGCACGAGTAGAACACAATTTTGTTATGGGCGTAGATCTTGTCAACTTGTTTGCCGCTACTAGTCTTTTCTTGCTTCAGCGGTATTGTGGGATGAAGCGGCCCGGACCGACCTTACACGTACGCTTATGTGAGACAGGTTCCACCGACTGACATGCACTAGTTGCATAAGGTGGCTAGCGGGTGTCTGTCTCTCCTACTTTAGTTGGAGCGGATTCGATGAAAAGGGTCCTTATGAAGGGTAAATAGAAGTTGACAAAATCACGTTGTGGTTATTCGTAGGTAAGAAAACGTTCTTGCTAGAACCCAATTGCAGCCACGTAAAAGATGCAACAACAATTAGAGGACGTGTAACTTGTTTTTGCAGCAATTGTCATGTGATGTGATATGGCCAGAAGTTGTGATGAATGATGAATGATATATTGTGATGTATGAGATCATGTTCTTGTAATAGGAATCACGACTTGCATGTCGATGAGTATGACAACCGGCAGGAGCCATAGGAGTTGTCTTTATTTTTTGTATGACCTGCGTGTCATTGACGAACGCCATGTAAATTACTTTACTTTATTGCTAAATGCGTTAGCCATATAAGTAGAAGTAGTCGTTGGCGTGACAACTTCATGAAGACACAATGATGGAGATCATGATGATGGAGATCATGGTGTCATGCCGGTGACGAAGATGATCATGGAGCCCCGAAGATGGAGATCGAAGGAGCTATATGATATTGACCATATCATGTCACTACTATATAATTGCATGTGATGTTTATTATGTTTTATGCATCTTGTTTACTTAGAATGGCGGTAGTAAATAAGATGATCCCTTATAATAATTTCAAGAAAGTGTTCCCCCTAACTGTGCACCGTTGCTAAAGTTCGTCATTTCGAATCACCACGTGATGATCGGGTGTGAAAGATCCTTACGTTCACATGCAATGGGTGTAAGACAGATTTACACATGCAGAACACTTAGGGTTAACTTGACGAGCCTAGCATGTACAGACATGGCCTCGGAACACAAGAGACCGAAAGGTCGAACATGAGTCGTATGGAAGATACGATCAACATGGAGATGTTCACCGATGATGACTAGTCCGTCTCACGTGATGATCGGACACGGCCTAGTCGACTCAGATCGTGTAACACTTAGATGACTAGAGGGATGTCAAATTTGAGTGGGAGTTCATTCAATAATTTGATTAGATGAACTTAATTATCATGAACTTAGTCTAAAACTTTTGCAAAATATGTCTTGTAGATCAAATGGCCAACGCTCATGTCAACATGAACTTCAACGCGTTCCTAGAGAAAACCAAGCTGAAAGATGATGGCAGCAACTATTCGGACTGGGTCCGGAACCTGAGGATCATCCTCATAGCAGCCAAGAAAGCATATGTCCTAGATGAACCGCTAGGTGAATTACCCATCCCAGAGAACCAAGACGTTATGAACGATTGGCAGTCGCGTGCTGATGATTACTCCCCCGTTCAGTGCGGCATGCTTTACAGCTTAGAACCGGGGCTCCAAAAGCATTTTGAGAAACATGGAGCATATGAGATGTTCGAGGAGCTGAAAATGGTTTTTCAAGCTCATGCCCGGGTCGAGAGATATGAAGTCTCCGACAAGTTCTATAGTTGTAAGATGGAGGAAAACAGTTCTGTCAGTGAGCACATACTCAAAATGTCTGGGTTGCACAACCGCCTGTCCCAGCTGGAGATCAACCTCCCGGACAAGGAGGTCATTGACAGAATCCTTCAGTCGCTCCCACCGAGCTACAAGAGCTTTGTGTTGAACTACAATATGCAGGGGATGGTGAAGACCATTCCTGAAGTATTTTCAATGCTGAAGTCAGCAGAGGTTGAAATCAAGAAAGAACATCAAGTGTTGATGGTCAATAAGACCACTAAGTTCAAGAAGGGCAAGGGTAAGAAGAACTTCAAGAAGGACGGCAAAGATGTTGCCACGCTCGGTAAGCCAGTTGCCGGGAAGAAGTCAAAGAATGGGCCCAAGCCTGAGACTGAATGCTTTTATTGCAAGGGGAAGGGTCACTAGAAGCGGAACCACCCCAAATACTTAGCGGACAAGAATGCCGGCAACACTAAAGGTATATTTGATATACATGTAATTTATGTGTACCTTACCAGTACTCGTAGTAACTCCTGGGTATTTGATACCGGTGCCGTTGCTCATATTTGTAACTCACAGCAGGAGCTGCGGAATAAGCGGAGACTGGCGAAGGACGAGGTGACGATGCGCGTCAGGAATGGTTCCAAGGTCGATGTGATCGCCGTCGGCACGCTACCTCTACATTTACCCACGAGATTAGTTATGAACCTCAATAATTGTTATTTAGTGCCAAGTTTGAGCATGAACATTGTATCTGGATCTCGTTTAATACGAGATGGCTACTCATTTAAATCCGAGAATAATGGTTGTTCTATTTATATGAGAGATATGTTTTATGGTCATGCCCCGATGGTCAATGGTTTATTCTTAATGAATCTCGAACGTAAAGTTACACATATTCATAGCGTGAATACCAAAAGATGTAAAGTTGATAACGATAGTCCCACATACTTGTGGCACTGCCGCCTTGGTCACTTTGGTGTCAAGCGCATGAAGAAGCTCCATGCTGATGGACTTTTAGAGTCTCTCGATTATGAATCATTTGACACATGCGAACCATGCCTCATGGGCAAAATGACCAAGACTCCGTTCTCCGGAACAATGGATCGAGCAACCAACTTATTGGAAATCATACATACCAATGTGTGCGGTCCAATGAGCGTTGAGGCTCGCGGAGGATATCGTTATGTTCTCACTCTCACTGATGACTTGAGTAGATATGGGTATGTCTACTTGATGAAACACAAGTCTGAGACCTTTGAAAAGTTCAAGGAATTTCAAAATGAGGTAGAGAATCAACGTGACCGAAAGATAAAGTTTCCTACGATCAGATTGTGGAGGAGAATACTTAAGTCACGAATTTGGTACACACTTAAAGAAATGTGGAATCGTTTCACAACTCACGCCGCCTGGAACACCTCAGCGTAATGGTGTGTCCGAACGTCGTAATCGCACTCTATTGGATATGGTGCGGTCTATGATGTCTCTTACCGATTTACCGCTATAATTTTGGGGATACGCTCTAGAGACAGCTACATTCACTTTAAATAGGGCACCGTCTAAATCCGTTGAGACGACACCGTATGAATTATGGTTTGGGAAGAAACCTAAGCTGTCGTTTCTAAAAGTTTGGGGATGCGATGCTTATGTCAAGAAATTACAACCTGAAAAGCTTGAACCCAAGTCGGAAAATGCGTCTTCATAGGATACCCTAAGGAAACCATTGGGTATACCTTCTACTTAAGATCCGAGGGCAAGACCTTTGTTGCCAAGAATGGATCCTTTCTGGAAAAAGAGTTTCTCTCGAAAGAAGTAAGTGGGAGGAAAGTAGAACTCGATGAAGTACTACCTCTTGAACCGGAAAGTAGTACAACTCAGGAAAATGTTCCTGTGGTGCCTACACCAACTGGAGAGGAAATTAATGATGATGATCAAGGTACTTCGGATCAAATTGCTATAGAACCTCGTAGGTCCACAAGGACACGTTCTACACCAGAGTGGTATGGCAACCCTGTCCTGGAAATCATGTTGTTAGACAACGGTGAACCTTCGAACTATGAAGAAGCGATGGCGGGCCCAGATTCCAACAAATGGCTTGAAGCCATGCAATCCGAGATAGAATCCATGTATGAAAACAAAGTATGGACTTTGACTGACTTGCCCGATGATCGGCGAGCGATAGAAAACAAATGGATCTTTAAGAAGAAGACGGGCGCGGATGGTAATATTACCGTCTATATAGCTCGACTTGTCGCTAAGGGTTATCGACAAGTTCAAGGGGTTGACTACGATGAGACATTCTCTCCCGTAGCGAAGCTGAAGTCCGTCTGAATCATGTTAGCAATTGCCGCATACTATGATTATGAGATATGGCAGATGGACGTCAAAACGGCATTCCTTAACGGGCATCTTAAGGAAGAACTGTATATGATGCAGCCGGAGGGTTTTGTCGATCCTGAGAATGCTAACAAAGTATGCAAGCTCCAGCGATCCATTTATGGGCTGGTGCAAGCATCTCGGAGTTGGAACATTCGCTTTGATGAGATGATCAAAGTGTTTGGGTTTATGCAGACTTATGGAGAAGCCTGCGTTTACAAGAAAGTGAGTGGGAGCTCTGTAGCATTTCTCATATTATATGTAGATGACATACTTTTGATGGGAAATGATATAGAACTTTTGGACAACATTAAGGCCTACTTGAATAAGTGTTTTTCAATGAAGGACCTTGGAGAAGCTGCTTACATATTAGGCATCAAGATCTATAGGGATAGATCGAGACGCCTCATAGGTCTTTCGCAAAGCACATACCTTGATAAGATTTTGAAGAAGTTCAAAATGGATCAGTCCAAGAAAGGGTTCTTGCCTGTACTGCAAGGTGTGAGATTGAGCTCGGCTCAATGCCCGACCACGGCAAAAGATAAAGAAGAGATGAGTGTCATCCCCTATGCTTCAGCCATAGGATCTATTATGTATGCCATGGTGTGTACCAGACCTGATGTAAACCTTGCCGTAAGTTTGGTAGGAAGGTAAAAAAGTAATCCCGGCAAGGAACACTGGACAGCGGTCAAGAATATCCTAAAGTACCTGAAAAGGACAAAGGACATGTTTCTCATTTATGGATGTGACGAAGAGCTCGCCGTAAAGGGTTACGTCGACGCTAGCTTCGACACAGATCTGGATGACTCTAAGTCACAAACCGGATACGTGTATATGTTGAATGGTGGAGCAGTAAGCTGGTGCAACTGCAAGCAGAGCGTCGTGGCGGGATCTACATGTGAAGCGGAGTACATGGCAGCCTCGGAGGCAGCGCATGAAGCAATTTGGGTGAAGGAGTTCATCACCGACCTAGGAGTCATACCCAATGCGTCGGGGCTGATCAAACTCTTCTGTGACAACACTGGAGCTATTGCCCTTGCCAAGGAGCCCAGGTTTCACAAGAAGACCAGGCACATCAAGCGTCGCTTCAACTCCATCCGTGAAAATGTTCAAGATGGAGACATAGATATTTGCAAAGTACATACGGATCTGAATGTCGCAGATCCGTTGACTAAACCTCTCTCGCGAGCAAAACATGATCAACACCAGAACTTTATGGGTGTTCGATTCATCACAATGTAACTAGATTATTGACTCTAGTGCAAGTGGGAGACTGTTGGAAATATGCCCTAGAGGCAATAATAAAAGGATTATTATTATATTTCCTTGTTCATGATAATTGTCTTTATTCATGCTATAATTGTATTATCCGGAAATCGTAATACAGTGTGAATACACAGACCATAATATGTCCCTAGTAAGCCTCTAGTTGACTAGCTCGTTGATCAACAGATAGTCATGGTTTCCTGACTATGGACATTAGATGTCGTTGATAACAGGATCACATCATTAGGAGAATGATGTGATGGACAAGACCCAATCCTAAGCATAGCACAAGATCGTGTAGTTCGTTTTGCTAGAGCTTTTCCAATGTCAAGTATCTTTTCCTTAGACCATGAGATCGTGTAACTCCCGGATACCGTAGGAGTGCTTTGGGTGTACCAAACGTCACAACGTAACTGGGTGACTATAAAGGTGCACTATAGGTATCTCCGAAAGTGTCTGTTGGGTTGACACGGATCGAGACTGGGATTTGTCACTCCGTATTACGGAGAGGTATCACTGGGCCCACTCGGTAGTGCATCATCATAATGAGCTCAAAGTGACCAAGTGTCTGGTCACGGGATCATGCATTACGGTACGAGTAAAGTGACTTGTCGGTAACGAGACTGAACAAGGTATTGGGATACCGACGATCGAGTCTTGGGCAAGTAACATACCGTCTGACAAAGGGAATAGTATATGGGATTGCTTGAATCCTCGACATCGTGGTTCATCCGATGAGATCATCGAGGAGTATGTGGGAGCCAACATGGGTATCCAGATCCCGCTGTTGGTTATTGACCGGAGAGCGGTCTCGGTCATGTCTACATGTCTCCTGAACCTGTAGGGTCTACACACTTAAGGTTCGGTGACGCTAGGGTTGTATGAATATGAGTATGCAGCAAACCGAATGTTGTTTGGAGTCCCGGATGAGATCCCGGACGTCACGAGGAGTTTCGGAATGGTCCGGAGGTAAAGAATTATATATAGGAAGTGCTGTTTCGGCCATCGTGAAAGTTTCGGGGTCACCCGGTATTGTACCGGGACCACCGGAAGGGTCCCGGGGGTCCACCGGGTGGGGCCACCTATCCCGGAGGGCCCTGTGGGCTGAAGTGGGAGGGGAACCAGCCCCTAGTGGGCTGGTGCGCCCCCCACTTGGGCCCCCCCTGCGCCTAGGGTTGGAAACCCTAGGTGGGGGGGGGGGGCGCACCACTTGCCTTGGGGGGCACTCCACCCCCCCTGGCCGCTGCCCCCTTGGGAGATTGCATCTCCCAGGGCCGGTGCCCCCCTGGGGGCCTATATAAAGGAGGGCAGGGGGGAGGGCGGCCGCACCCTGTGTCTTGGTGCCTCCCTCCCCTGCTACACCTCGTCATCCTCCCGCAGCAGCTTGGTGAAGCCCTGCCGGAGTTCTGCTGCATCCACCACCACGCCGTCGTGCTGCTGGATCTTCATCAACCTCTCGTTCCCCCTTGTAGGATCAAGACGGAGGAAATGTCACGCTGACCGTGCGTGTGTTGGACGCGGAGGTGCCGTCCGTTCGGCGCTAGGATCTCCGGTGATAGGATCACGACGAGAACGACTACTTCAACCCCGTTCTTTTGAACGCTTTCGCTCGTGATCTACAAAGTGGTATGTAGATGCATATATCCTTTCACTCGTTGCTTAGATGAACTCATAGATGGATCTTGGTGAAATCGTAGGAAAATTTTTATTTTCTGCAATGTTCCCCAAGAGGAGGTGCTCTGCCCAAGAGGCGATGTAGATAAGAATGTCATCAAAGAAAACAAGCACAAACTGACGTAAGTAGGGCCGAAGGACATCGTTCATCAAGGCCTGAAAGGTCGCCGGGGCGTTGGAGAGGCCAAAAGGCATCACCAAGAACTCAAAGTGGTCGTGGTGAGTCTGAAACACCGTCTTGGCGATGTCATCCGGGTGCATGCGCACCTGATGATACCCCGACCGGAGATCCAGCTTGGTGAAGAAGCGCGCCCCATGCAGCTCGTCGAGAAGCTCATCGACCACCAAGATAGGGAGCTTGTCCTTCAGTGTGAGAGCATTAAGGGCGCGGTAGTCAATGCAGAAATGCCACGTGTCGTCCGACTTGCGAACGAGGAGGACCGATGTCGTGAATGGCGACATGGAGATACGGATGATGCCCGCGGCAAGCATGAGCGCACACTGCCGTTCCAACTCGTCCTTCTGCAGCTGAGGATACCGGTAGGGCCGTACGGCCACAGGGGACGATCCCGAAAGGAGGTGAATACGGTGGTCATAGATCCGGGCCTGCGGAAGGCCCTGCGGCTTCTCAAAGAGATCACGGTGCTGCTGCAGGAGGTTGTCCAACAGCGGATGCTCAGCCTCGGTGGTGGCCGCCGCCAGCTAGAGCGGGGGCGTCGCCGAGGTGCCTCCAATGCCCTCCCAGCGGATGCGGCGGTCGAGACGCCAAAAGGTCATCGTCAGGGCGTCGAAGTCCCAAAGGATGGGACCGAGAGTCCGCAAGAAGTCGACGCCGAGGATGAAGTCGAAACAGCCCAAGTCAATGTCGGCGCAGGTGATGGTGAAGTGCTCGTCGCCGATCGTGATGGGCATGTCGCGGGCAAGCCCATGGCAGCGTAGACGGTCGCCATTAGCGACAGTGACCCACAGCTGCTCCCCGCATGTCGGCTGTAACGTGAGGCGCCGCATGGTGGTCTCCGGCAGGAAGTTATGCGTGGAACCGGTGTCCAGGAGGGCCACCAGGCGCTCACCATGAATTGTGACCAGTAAGAGCATCTTCCGTTCATCACGGATCCTGGCCAGCGCGTGAAGCAAGACAATGAGGGCAGTGGCCGAAGCGGGCGCAGGTGCCGGTGCGGGCTCTGCGACGGCTGGGGCACTGAGGTCATCCTCTGGTGTGTCAACCTCGGTCTCGTCCGTCGCCTCCAAGTAGAAGAGGTGCGGGCAGACATGGCCCGGGGCATAGGGCGCATCACGGTTGAAGCAAAGTCCCAAGCGTCGGCGTTCTAGGTGCTCCGCCAGAGTAAGGCGCCTGAACGGGCGCGTCGGGCCCGGGGTGGCCGCCGGTGCTGCAGTTGACGACGCGGGTGCCGTTGGAGGCGGCCGGGGGGGGGGGGGGGTTGGCGGCCCCCACGAGGCGCGGATGGCCGCGTCAAGGCCTAGGCGCGCTGCTCGAATGCTCGAGCGTAGTACATGGCCGTCTGAAGGTCTTGGGGCCCCTTCATCTCAACGTCCACGCAGATGTGGTCGGGAAGGCCGCCAACGAAGAGTTCAGCCCGCTGTAGGGCCGTCACACCCGGCGCGTGACACGCCAGGGCCTGGAAGCGGTCGGTGAAATCCTGCACCGTGGAGGTGAAAGGCAGGCAGCCCAACTCGGCCAGTCGGTCCCGTGTAACAGCGGTCCAAAGCGAAGAAGGCACAGCTCACGGAAGCACTCCCACGGGGGCATGCCGCCCTCGTCCTGCTCGAGGGCGTAGTACCATGCCTGGGATGCCCCCCGGAGATGGTAGGAAGCCAGCCAAGTGCGCTCCGACGCGGGCGGGCGCTGCCCACGGAAGAACTGGTCACACTGGTTGAGCCAGTTAAGCGGGTCATCCGAGCCATCATAGGTGGCGAAGTCGATCTTGGCGAACCGGGGCGACTGCTGGTTTGGCGCGCCATGGCCCACCGACTCGGCGATGCGGAGTGCTGATGACGGCACCCGGTCCAGGTTGGGAAGGCCGGCGTAGGCCCCCATGGAGCCCGACGAGGCCCCGGGCTGCAACTGGGGAACCGACGGCTCCCTGGCCTTCGTGTAAACCGGCGGGGGCGACGCCCCGTTGAGCCAACCCGGAAGCGGAGATGGTGACGAGGGAAACCGGACCTCCTCGATCGGAAGATCGCCCGGCGTGGACCGGCCCAGGCTAGGGCTGGGCGGCAGCGACGGAACCTGCACCATGGTCGCCGGTAGGAACGGCGAGGCGGGGGGTGGCGCGGGCCATGCTGGCCACTACGGGCCCTGGGCGGGCGTTGACGACACGGGTGGCGCCGCGAGGGTAGGCGTCGGCCACTGGGGCCAGGGCGGCGTTGGAGCGGCCAGCGACGGTAGCGCCGGGTAGCCCCCGGCGATGGCTACGGGGACGGAGTACCACGGCAGTGTCGGTTGTCCCGAGGGAAGGCCGAATGTAGCGGCGGTGGCGGCCCGTACGGGCTGGCCAAATACAGGCGGATGCCCTGAACCACGACCACCAGGTCATCAACTACGCCGGCCATGGCCTCCGGAGAGAATTGGTTCGGCATGGTGGATGGTGATGGCGGCGAATTCTGGATGGGGGGCAGTGGCTGGCCCGGCGTCGTGTCGGGGTTGGGGGCGATCGGCGCCGAGGGAAGGGCCAGCGAGGCCATGGCGCTCGGCGAGGATGCGACGGCGGTGGTGGAGGTGGTGGCAGCGGTGGTGGGGGTGTTGGTGGGCAGCAGCGGCGGTGGGGGTGGCGGCGGGATTGGTGGTGGCGATGATATGGTCGAAACCCAGGTAGCTGATACCAAGGTGTTAGGAGCTAGGGTTCTGTCCGGTCTTGGCCGTAAGCTGTAGGGGAAGGAGGGAGGAGGGCGAGGGTTTGAGCGCGGCGGCCGGCGGCATGGCGCCGTCCTGGCACGTGTGGCAGCGGCGAAGGAAGGAGGCGGCTACGGTTTTAGGGTTCCGGCTCCTCTGGGAGCCGGGCAATAGAAATAATCTTATTGCTTGAATCTCAATATAGTCTTACAAGTTGTATATATAACCACGATGTGAAATAAAAACTAAGATAACTTGCGGGCTAAGATTGCCCGGTGGGCCTCCTGCGGCGGTAGGTCCGGCCGGTCATAACAATAAGTATGCTTTATAAAATTATCCTGGTATTGCAGAAATATACAGTACATCGAATTGGAGCGTTAGCCTACATATTTATGGACTGTGGAGTTATGCCGCTTCTTTCACTCTCAACCTGCACTGTGTCTCTATACCTTTTTTGCTGTTTTATTGCTTCACCCATAATTAGGATATATATTTCTTACCTCAGCAAAGGCGATGTGGGTGAAACTCAACATGCTGCATAAGAGAAGCTGCAGAACCAGATTGAGCATGCAAAGGAACTGATAAGTCGTCTTGGGACATGTTTCAAGTGAGGAACAGGAAACTACTTCAATTGCATGATTGCTACTTGCATCAAACCAATGTAGTCAGTTTTTGTATTTTCATCCACTGTTTGTGTAATCCACATTTGCGGTTGGAAAGACAAAACTTTCCCCTTCCCTCCCGTGTCGCGCCCGCTTCGCGATCAGGGGGAACCCCAGCACCGCTGGCCCTCGCTCCCCCCTCCCCATCCTTCCTCCTCTCTGCCATTAGGCAAAGCCGGGCCGGTGTCGGTGGCGGCGGGGCTTCCTCACCTCCCGCTCGATGTAGTCTTGTGTGGGGAGACGACGGTGGGCGGCGCGTTGGCGTGCTGGCGGGTGTTTGGGTGACGGTGACACGGTCGTCCAGCTCTGGCGTGGTGGGCTACGCATGGTGGTGGTCTCCTGTGGCGCGGCGGCGGCTTTGGATCGGCCTGATCCAGTCACTGGTGGTTGCGGGGGTATTCGGCGCCGCGGGTGGGGCTCGCTTGGTGGTGGGATCCATCTCTCTCCTCTGCTCTGGCGGCTGGGAGGGGCCGCGGTAGTGGGTGCTTGCTTAGACCAGTCAGATCTGCCGGGATCTGGCCCCGGTCTCCAACGAGCAGCTCGGGGTGATGGCTGCGGCATTGCCGGTGTGCAGCACATTCTCTGGCGGCGGCTCGTCTGCCTGCGGTTTCTACGGATGCTCCTGGCTCTCTCTGTGGTTACAGGTTGTGGCCGGTCCGGCTCCTCGCGCCATTGAGCGGGTGGCTGTTTTGTGCCCGTTGCAGATCCAAGAAGGGGCCCTGGTTGGGCGTCAGGGTCAATGTTTGGAGAGGTGACGGGAGAGATGGGTGGCGCCGATGCGGTCCGGCCACCCGTCATCGACATGGGTGCCAGACATCGACGTAGTCCGCTCCCGCCTCACCTCTTCTCAGGCCTGGGTGCTCCCCGAATGACTTGGCCTTTCTGGTCGCTTGCTCTCAGCTTATTACCATAGACCACAACTACGTAAGACGTTATTTTCATAGTTTTGTGTAGGTATGAGTTTGTTTTGAAAATATATATATGCCTAAATGTCGAATCACCAATTCTATTTCGTAGTAGCCTTTTGTTCTAAATGGGCAGTCCATCAGCGAAATAGCCCCGGCCCTGTACAACTGCATCCCCAAGCGCCGCCGCAAGACTCGAACCGTCACTCAAGGTTTACATGGCAACAGCTGGGCGAGCGACATTCATGGGACTGTCGGGATCAATGAGATTGGCCAATATGTGCAAGTCTGGCAGATGATCGAGCACTTCCCACTCTCGGATACCCCCGACCAGCTTGTCTGGAAGTAGACTACCTCTGGCACCTATACAGCACGCTCCTGCTACCTTGCCACTTTCCAAGGATCCACCACTTGTTTCTCCTGGAAGCTCATCTGGAAAAGCCGGGCGCCGCCACGGGTCAAAATTTTCCACTGACTTGCCAACCTGGACAAGTGCTGGACTGCTGACCGCCTTGCTCGTCGTGGCCTCCAGCACCAGCCCGGGTGCCCGCTATGCGGTCAGGCGCCAGAGACGATGAGACACCTGCTCCTGGAGTGCGTCTTTGCCAAGCAAACCTGGCATGAGATCCTAGCTTGGCTAAGGATGACTATCGCAGGGCCAAACCAGGAGGATACTCTCATGGACTGGTGGCTCCACGCCAAGCAAAACACGCCTACACTGATGCGCAAGGGCCTCGCCTCCATTGCCCTCCTGACGCCGTGGATGATTTGGAAGCAACGCAATGAATGCATATTCGACGGTGCCCAACCCCTTGTCCCAGTCCTGGTCTCTAGGATCAAGAACGAGGCCGAGCAATGGGCACGGGCTGGTGCTCGTGGCTTGCGGGTCATCTTACCCACCACCTGGGATGTACACTAGTTTCTACTGATCTAGCATGAACTTTGCCTCTTAGGAGGATTGTAAATAACTTTCTACCTTCCCAATGCAATGAAACGCAAATCCTTTGCGTTTTCCCGAAAAAATATGCTTATTACTATTCTCGATTCTTTATGTTATTTGGGAGACTTGCTCTCAGCTTTGTTCTTGCGGGGAGGCTTGCTAATGGCTCTATTCAAATAAGGCATCTCATTGTAAATCATGGCATGCATGGATTACATCTTGCACTTTGTAACTAAACTTTTAGTACTAAAACATGGTGTGTCACTTGTCAGTTTTACCTAATAATAATCCTATCTCTCATTGGATGATTTTCATGCTGTTGATTACACTTTAGTACTATACAGATTAAATATTGAGATCACCCTCTATAAATATAATTTGTATATAACCGACATCGTGGCCGTACGTTGCAACTATTACATAATCTCTGAACAGAGCAGTTGTGTCTTGTTTCACATATTTAGTTTCTCTATCCACTCCAGAAATGATTTTGTTGTAGTCTACCAAGCACCGACATACTACTTATACTCTTCCTATCTGATTGTGCAAAGCTTGATGTATACTCGTTAAACTTTGTTAGATAGTAGGTCCTCCTTCAATTATGCCTAAAAATAATTGTTACTTTGTGTCTACAGTATGTTTGTCCATTATAATGGATGTTCTCGAGTAGGAAAGTCTGCAGGTTCAAATCTTTAATTTGTAATTAGTAGTACCACGATCGGTTAGGTATATTTCCTGCCAAGTTTATTCAGCATGCAGCAATCCAAACTTTCCTAATGTAGCAATCATACTTGTTCTCTGCAGATCCACAAATCACAAACTTCCTAAAAATCATATTGAGTGACAAATCAAAGCATTTTTTATATTTCTATTTGATTGATTATACTCCCTCCGTCCCAAAATATAAAAACGTTCTTAACACTACATTAGTGTCAAAAACGTTCTTATATTATGAGACGAGGGAGTAGGTTTTACTGTGTGCAGGTACTTCAAGTTGAAGAATTACATTAGTAAAGTTTCTCCATTTAATAAGTGGCCAAATAATCTGTGTAAACCTTCCGTGCCTCCCTTTTGAATGATGGTGTAAACTTGTTTCAAGCAGAGAAGTGGGCCAAAAGAGTATCATATTACAGCCCCTAGAAAAGAGTATTATATTACAAGAGATCACTTGGTGTGAAATTAGGTGTTGGACTCGTACGTAATGCCAGGTGCCTGAATCCATTCTTTTGAGGACTAGCGGCTGCTGTAGTGTCTGATCATGTGTGGGTTATGAATCTTTTTCCCGCTAAAAAAATTGTCACTTGAATTATATAATATATGACAAGGGCTGACTGGAGTTTATCATGAGCTTATTTTAATTTTTAATATATTTTATTTTTTAGATTAGAGATAAAAGCCGATGGCTTGGGATGATGCTTTGAAAATGATGACACGTAACTACGACGAACGAGACTAAAAATTAATTGAGTTTTAAACAATCAAAACAGATACATACAAATAATTGTTGGATATAGATTATGCCGATGTTCAAAAATAATCAAGCGATAAGGGTTCCAAGGCGATGTCATTAAAAGGGGCAAAAAAATCATTAAGTTTATACAAGAATACAAATTTCTTTTGAAAAAAAATACAACAATACAAGTATATATGTGTAACTGAAAAACATTAAAAGGCACGTGGCAATGCACGGACGTTCTACTAGCCATATATAATATCAGTGAAGAAAGATAACTATAAATCTTTATTTAATAAAAAAGGCTAACATGTATCAAAGTCGCCTACTGACGCAAGCGCTCATATATACACGCACACACTCACCCCTATGAACGCACATCCTACCCCTACTAGAAGAACACCCGTGCGTTGCAACGGGGCCACATTAAATTTAAGAGTTCAATATCAATTATGTTAATATTACATTTAATATTCTCATACATATCAAGTGACATTGACGACCTTTTTACCATCAAATTCTCACACACACTCTCTTCCTCCCTCCTCCTCACTCTCGCTCCCCCTCTCCCTCACTCTCTCTCTCTCTCTAACACACACATATCCATCTTATTGGGTACGGGACCATAATCCATCTATTTCACACGCACACGCGCTAGTGCATAACAATATGGATTATAAAACAGGTTCAAGGTAGTAACAAGGATTCTTCTCATGCATTAATAAACAAATGTTCTGCACTGAAGACAAGATAAACAATTCCCAAAGTGCATCAGAGCATCACAGAACATTACTGGCAAGATAAATGCACGATGTACCAGAACTGCTCGGATGAACCGGAACAGAGCCAACATATATCATCCTAGACAAACGCAACATCAACCATTTACCTTGGTACTTTAGGGACCGACAGGAGGATGCATGTAGAAGCGCTTATTGCCTGCGAATCCACAGTCAGAGAGAGAAATTGGAACCCATTCCCATCACCAACTGATAAAGAAAGCATGTAAGAAAATTGATATCGGGCCAACTTGGATCTTCGGTGATTGTCCGCCGGTATGGAGAATTTAGGAGGGTGGGTGCAGGGAGTGGCCTTGTGGATGATGGATGGAGGCGCGGAGGGATGTGGTCGCCGGAAGGTCGAAAGCGGAGAGGGTCGGGCACGTTAGGTGGAGCCGGTGGTGCGCGACAACCGGAGGCGGCCCAATCGTGGGCGGCGAACCGACGATAGCCTCGGCCCATCTCTCGACGCAGCGAAGATAGAGAGGGCGGCACTGCCGGTGCTCGAGGCCGCCGCTCGGCACCATCTACATCGAGGGGAAAGAGAGGCGAGAAAGCGATAGGGTGATGCGGGGCTAGGGATTGCGGAGGAGGGTGGGGGTGTGCGATTTGAATGGATGGTTCTGCCCACCGTTTTCTTGTACGTGGCGGTGGAGACGGCGGCGTCCAGCCATGCAGGCGAGGCATGGGTCGAGCCGGGCACACGGCGAGGCGCAGTAGCAGAGGCGGGGGCGATTTTTTGCTACTGAGATGCATGGTGTGGGATTGATCGTTCATGTTCTCTTTTCCTTTTTAACGGGAGATGGATGCGATTTTTTCACGAGGGGAGAGATGCGACCACGTACAGATTTCATAATAAATTAATTAGGTCCATAACGGGAATTCTTTACAATGCGTTAAGATTTACGTGTTAGTTTTCTTAATAAAGAAATGCACTGATGTAGGGATCGATTGATTCGGGTAAGGAAAGATAGATTCGTGATCTTTTGTATGTTAGGAAATTAGTGGTTTGCAAGGAAAGAGTGGAGAGAAAAAGAACCAATGCGACCACGTATAGATTCCATAATAAATTAATTAGGTCCATAACGGGATTTGTTTACAATGCGTTAAGATTTACGTGTTAGTTTTCTTAATAAAGAAATGCACTGATGTAGGGCGCGATTGGTTCGGGTAAGGAAAGATAGATTCGTGATCTTTTGTATGTTAGGAAATTATTGGTTTGCAAGGAAAGAGTGGAGAGAAAAAGAACCAGTGGAGGTGAGAGGAGGACAAAAATAAACCGTACGAGGCTACCAACTGCTCCATTAGGAGTAGAGATTGTTTGTGAAAATAACGTGCGACGACGACTTAGCGAGCGGATCCCCTTAAAAAAGACATAGCGAGCAGATTCCCTTAAAACTGGTAGGAATGGATACGATTGATGACGTTGATAAATAGTGGTGAATGTTGGCCTAATTTACTATCATCATGCATGGAAACGAATCATCAAGAAAAAGAATACTTCCTATTACTACACTCATAGGAAGCTTCCTAATCTCTGCTACCAAACAGTTTCTGCCCAAACAAGGAAGGAAAGTTATGGACGTGATTCGAAAGGAAACAAACGTTATGAAGATTAATTAATTTAGATTTGATCTTTAGAGATTGATTGTGATTGATTCTTTTACATAAAGACATTACTAAATAATTTGCGTCAGTATGAAAAGTTCTGATCCGTTCAGTTTTTTTCGTTGTGTGAGAGGGTGAAGTGAAAATAAACCGATGAAGTGGGGGAGGCGACGAAAAAAATCTACGACGGTTAACCTACGAAAAAAATCCGAACGAAAGTGGTGGGACGAAAAAAAAACCTGGAAGCGAGACTACCAACTGCTCCATTAGGAGTAGAGATGAGCACCTCCAAAAGACTAAACCAGCATATCATCTTGAGATTTACGAAATCGTCGTAGGCACCTCATCGTCGACGCAAACGTCTCCCCCCGCTAAAAATGTATCAACGGAAATACTGGAATTAATCCAGAAATAATGCGAGCACTAGAACTGAAATCTGCTGGGCTGGGGACACCACTGTCCCTCTAACCATTCGACCACAGGTATTATATTCGTGTTAGTATGTTTATATATCATTATATTTTCACATAAAAACAAACATGTCCAATATTTATATACAGAAAAATGCGCATTGCTCCTGCTGGTTGCTTAAAAAGAAATTAGAAATCTCTGATTGATCAACCCCAAAAAACAAATCAGAATTCAAATACTTCCTCGCAAACCTCGGAGGTGAAATACAAATAAACTCAGGGACCAAATAGCGCGGAAAACCGAAAAATTCCTATCCCCACCATGGACCCAGACGTGGAAACCCTCGCCGACGACGACGCACTCGCCGGCGACGGCGGTGAGGCCGATAGATTCGAGGCGGAGGCGGAGGCGGAGGCCGAACTCCTTCGTGACCGCTTCAGGCTCGCTGTCATCAACATCGCGACTTCTGAAGGTAGGTTAAAATGGCACCCCTTCTCCACCGGCGTCCAGTTTCCGCTATCACTTCTTTCTCTTGCAACTGAGATCGGGATTCGGAGCAGTAATGTATGAAGCATTCGTGCTTTGCAGGCAAGAAGGCGGGCATGGAGGTTGCGGGTCCCGTCGTCGCCTGCATCGCCGACTTGGCCTTCAAGAGCGCAGGTTCCCCGAAATCTTTACCTCCTTTTGTTGTATTTGTTTTCACAACTAACTCTGCCCATTTTTGAATATCCATCTGGCCAATTTTAGACCGAGTCTTGGCGTGGAACAGAACCAGCTGATCTACCTTAGCCAAAATGTGTGTTGGTTGTCTAGTGGCAGTTTAGATTGAATGGAGCTGGAGCGATGCACTTCATATTAGATTTGTCCAGAATGCCTGGAGCATTAGATCTTACCACAAGCTCGTGTTTGATTTCTTCTGTGTGCCTGCAGCAAGGAACTTCTTTTTTGTGTGACAGGGATGCGCTTCTATTTGATTTGACCTTTAAAAGAAGGCTTTGATTTGGTAGATGTTTGTTTCTGTGTTACTCAGTATCTTGAATTTCATGCTGATACTAATGATTTTTTCTCTTACAACAAGCTCTGCATAGACAAAATATTCATGATAAGAATACACCAAACTCTAAGAAACAATCTCTGCTATAGATACTATCTTTATATCTGATTTGCATGCTCCTCTAACACAATTCAAGATATTTAGTTGAATTGAAAATGTGCTCTTAAAGAAAAGCAAAGCACTTTTTATGCATTTAGGTAATGTTTAGTCGAACTGACTTCCAGACCTCTGTGGGTTAAAGAATACACGTGGGAAATAAGACATCAAGTTGCACTGAAGATCACTCCATCCCGTCCACAAACTCCAGAATCAAATCTTTTTAAGTGGCACACTGTATCAGCTGGAAAGCGATAGCTTAGCACATTTCCAGCTCGGGATCGAGGATCTTGTGGGAACCACAAAATTTTGGTTGCATGGTGAGAGTAAAGGAGATGTATCAGAACATAAGGAAGTGGATTTTCAGAGTTCCATCTCTGAAACTAAATTGTTCTGCTGTACTAGCTGTACTGAACTGCTTATTTGCACTCTGCAGAATAAGAATGGTTCTGAATCTTGTTAGATCTGCATATTTGGAAACTAGATGGGTATTGTAATTAACATATTCTTCGCAATGTGCAGAGCAGCTGGCTAAGGATGTTGAGCTGTTTGCACAGCATGCTAGTCGTAAATCCATTAGGATGGACGATGTTATCCTCACAGGTACTTGAGCAAACAATGTCTTTACTAATGCCTGAAAGAGAAGGATAGAATATTGGCTTCCTGAAAGTGTTGTTTTCTATAGAAGGTTGTTTGAGACACTTGTATACTTGAAATTTTACAAATGTTGAATACATAGTTGATAAGCTACAGAGGAAAATGTTGTTGATACAGACACGATTAGGAGCTCTCGGGTGTCATGCACCCTGTCTGAATAGTAAAATAAAAAATACTATAAAAAATCAAAACATTATGAAATTTCCGGATGTCAAACCTTGTCGACCATTCTACACCTGTGTTAAGTTTTGTGAAGAAATGACATCCGTGGTATTCTCAGCAAAAAAGATAAATACTTCAATTATATATGAAAAACTGTTTGAATGAATCATAGGTCGGACTGTATTTTCTTCACTAAGAATACCACGGATGCCATTTCTTCGCGAAACTTCGTACGTGAGTAGAATGGACGACCATGTTTGATACCCCAAAATTTCAGATTTTTTTAATTGTTCCTAGTATTTTTTTCGATTTTACTATTCATATAGGGTGCATGGCACCCGAGAGCTCCTATGCATTTTCGTTGTTGATACTCTCTTTATGGTTCTCTTAATGTATTTTTTCCTCACACTGACTATTGCATTGCAATCCCAGCGCATAGGAATGAGCATCTTATGGGCAAGCTGCGAACATTTTCTCAAAACCTGAAAGGAAAAGAGCCTTGCACCGGGAAGAAGAGAAAGAAAACATCCAAGAAGGACGATAACATGACCGTTATCTGATCTCAGATATTATCCTTATCCCTAATTGTGCAAGAGTGTAGGCTGAATTGACACTGCAGGAGCACCCAAAATACCCACTAACTGGTACTCAACGCATTTGGAGATCGCGTGCATGTACAATGTTACCAGGTTTATCGATCACATTTGTCGCTCTGTTTTGAAACTGTTGGTGTCAAGTGGTACTGGCATATTTAGAAACCTGTTGTTGCACGAAGTTTATGTGCTGCCATAGTCAATGTTCCCAGGTTTGTCCGTCACATTTGTCGCGCTGTTTCGAAACTGTTGGTGTCAAGTTGTATTGGCATATCTGGAAATCTGTTCTTGCACGAAATTTATGTGCTGCCATGGCCTTCTGCTTATTAAGATTTGACAATCGTGCATACTTAGCTCAACCAAATTGTGCACATGGAGCACTAATGAGTTACTGGGATCACAGGGAAATCAAAAGTGTATGTCAATTACCTTCCGTGTAAGTAAAAACTATCAGTCTTTGTGTCTATTTGTTAAGCTGGATCAGCCGCAGGAAACTAATGGCTAATTTATAGCTCCGATCAGATCAAACTTTACTTGTTTATTTGTATGGCAATTTTTTTAATTGACAAATTAGAGGCAATTTACTCTTTTTCTTTTAGGGGTATGAAAGATAGTGAAAGACGAAAGTTTCTCCTGAACGTGGGCATGAAAGAAGTCGGGTCATGACTTTGGGCTGAACTTGAACGTGGGCTCGATACCTCCTGGCCGTTTCTTCAGATTCGGCTGAATACTTCTTCTTTGGCATATGGTGATGGTCTCTGCCTCGTCTAAATTGATAGTGATCGCCATGATATGACAAGATAGTGAAAGACGAAAGTTTCTGTGTCCAACATTTACATCTTAGGAGGTATTTGTTTCAGAGAAATTTGCCCGTGACCTGATTACGCCGTAATAGGAAAACGTTGCTCGCGTTTGGTAACTCCACCCGTAAACGCGTCCCTCCTTAAATGGGTCCGGCCCAGTTATCGATCGATACCACCCACCCCCCACCGGTAACGAGCCCATACCCCCCTCCTGCAACCCGAGCCCTCTCCTCCCCGCACGACCCCGTCTTTCTCGTCCGCCGCCGCCTCCCAATCCCCTTCCCTTCCCGCGCCAATGCCTCAATCCCCTTCCCTTCCCGCGCCAACGCCTCCGTGATCCACTTCGATCCATCGTTGCCTGAAGAACGGGAAGAGTTCCTTGCAGGAGATTGGAGCATCGGGTGGCGCTTGTTATCAGGAAGGCCGGTGGTGCTTGAGATCGGATGCCGCTAGCAGCGCACATGCTCGGGAACGGCCGGCGGTACTTGATTTTGGGGACGGCCGGCGGCGTTGGAAATTCTGGGCGGCTGGGTTGGAGCAAGAGCAGATCGGGACCACTGATAGTGGCCGGCTTGCAAGAGATGACCCATTGTAGACCATCTTTTTTGTTATATCTAAATTACATGCAAGACTTAAGATAAGACTACCTTATCAATCATTGTACATGCCCTTACTACTATCAAACAAACAGAAATAGCTTTCTTCTAGTTAGCAAAACCTGCCATTAATAGACTTTAAGTGCAACATTTTCAGTTCAAGGTAAGAAAACATTTACTTCTTTTGTCAGAGAAGCCAACTCAATACATATAATTCTCCTTTTCCATTTATATTCTATCAGACATCAACAACTGTGGATTGGGCGGTGGACGGTCCGCATGGGTGCGGCCAGCTGAACAGTTGGGGCAAGCGTCTGATCCGAAAGAAGCGTTTTTCTTCCCTACCTCTCCCACCCTACCTAATTGCTCAAATTCGAACTCCGTCAGGGTCCGTTGAACGCACGAACTTATCGCCCCGTCACGGTCCTGGATCTTCTACGGCGGCAACTCTGGTGGCGTCGAGCATCGTTGCAAGCCTGGGGAGGGGATGGAGTTAGGTTCATGGATGTCCGGGCGGCGGCCTTGGTGGTGGTAGTTGCGGTGCTCGTGGGCAGAGCCCGTGCCTCGGGTGTCGCCTGGTGGCCATGGACGTGTGGGTGGTGTGATTGCCATTGTACGACGCCCGGTGATAGTGGTACGGAAGGCATCTCGGGGCTTTATGCGACACGTCTTGGAGGTGCAGAGAACTTGCCGGGGTGAAAATCCCGTTTGTCTATGTCAGACTGACGACGGCGGCGCCTATGGGTGTCGTCTCCTTCTTGAAGGCGTCGTCGTGGTTCCTCTGCACCTTCCATGTTGCTCCGGGGAAACCTTGATCCATGGATCGGGCGGTGCGGCACTCTGGTGTCGTGCCCTTTCTAAAGGCGCAGCCTTGGAGCATCCGAGTTGTCGTGCACGGCTTCGCCTCTTCGCGGTGACTCGCTCACAGTTGAGGCCCCGACGACTTCAAGTAAACTGCCTTTCGTCATGTTTGTAGTTTGATTGAACTGGTTTGGGGTTGTGTGGCTGTTTAAGCACTCTTGTATCTTGCCCTCTATATGTGTATTGTGGTGTCGAGTTGTATGACGATTGTTCCTTTATCTATAAAACGGGGCACGTGCCTTTTTCTGTAAAGCTTCCAGGCTCTCTGTTATTCCTCTATCTAAGGTCGGGTGAAAGATCGTAGATGGTACCTAGAGGGAGCGTGAATAGGCACTTTAAAATATTTATGGTTTAGGTTTGAACAAATGCGGAATAAAACTAGTGGTTAATTTGTCAAGCATAAAACCTAAATCGACTAGGCTCACCTATGTGTACCAACAACTTATACTAAGCAAGATAAACAACTAAGTGATAGCAAGATATAAAACATGAAACATTATGGCTATTACAAAGTAAAGCGCATAAGTAAAGGGCTCGGGTAAGATTAACCGAGACACACGGAGACGATGATGTATCCCGAAGTTCACACCCTTGCGGATGCTAATCTCCGTTTGGAGCGGTCTAGAGGCACAATGCTCCCCAAAATGCCAACAGGGCCACCCTAATTGGGGGTAGTCACCGAACATGTACAAATTGCTCGGGGCAATCTCCACAACCTAATTGGAGACCCCAAAGCTTTACGCCACAATGATTGCGCTATGCGACACCAGCGACCGTCTAGGACGCCCAAGCACCCAAGAGGCACAAGCTCTAGGGTGCCTAAACACCCAATATTGAGTAATAAGCTTCTCAACTTTCACTTCCACGTATCACCGTGGAGAACCCAAACTAATGCACCAAATGTAATGGCAAGGGCACACAAAGTGCCCACGTCTTTCTCTCCCAAATCCCACCAAAGCAACAAATGCTACGGAGGAATATGAGAGGAAGAATGAAGAAGAGAACACAAAGAACTCCAAGATCTAGATCCAAAGGGTTCCCCTCACTTACAGGAGAGATGGGTTGGTGGAAACGTAGATCTAGATCTCCTCTCTCTTTTCCCTCAAAAACTAGCAAGAATCATTGGAGGGATTGATAGATAGCAAGATCGAGGAGGGTCAACAATGGAGGGGAAACACGAGCTCAAACAAATAAGGTCCATTGGGGAAGAAGACCCCCTTTTATAGGTGAGGACAAATCCAACCGTTATGCCTCAGCCCACAGTAAAGCGGTACCACCGCTTAAGGCAGCAATTCCAGGGAGTAGCAAGGTGAGCACGTGAAGTGCTGGAGCGGTAGTGCCACCAAAGAGTAGTACCATCCATCCATCAGCGGTACTACCGCTTAGGATCACCTGGTACATAGGAACAATGGTACAGAGAGGCGCCAGAGCGAAAGTGCCGCATGAAGTGGTACTACCGTCCTAGTACCATAAAAGCTGCAAAGGGCAATAAAAGCCCCAAAATAAGCGGTAGTAGCAGCGACAGTAGAACACGAAAGTACCGCGCGAGCAGTACTATCGTTCTACTACCGTGCTAGTGCCGTTTATTATGGGTAGGCCAATAGAAGGCCAATCCCAAGCGGTAGTTGGTGCGATAGCTCACAACAAAAGTGTCGGTGAAGTGGTACTACTGCCTGGGTACTGCAAAAGTGCCCAAGCAAAACAGATGGATGCATGGAAGACCAAAACTGCCATTACTTCTCCAAACGAACTCAGATTTCGATGAACTGAAGCTTGATAGAAAGCGAACGACAAGAGCTGTCAAATCACGACATCTTCGGGAGTGGCAAGAGAAAACATGCAAATGATATAGAGGTGTGAAACCTCCATGAGTGAAGAACTAGCAAAAACTCCTACATCGAAAACATCATAGAAGATGTATACTAAATCTGTTTTCGATGAACTTGAGCTTGTCATGAAGATGACCATAAGCTCCAAAATTCACAAAGCAAAAAGCCAAACAAGAACCAAGAAAGATTATGCCAATGATGCAATGGCTTGATCTCTCTATGAACGGTATGATCAAGTTACTCACTCGAGAGCCCCCTTGATAGTACGACAATCAATCCTATAATCCGGTCTCCCAACTAACACGATGAGACCGCTAAAATAGAAAACCTATCAAGGACAAACCTTTGCCCAACGCATAGTCCACTTGAGCTAGATGATGACGATCTTGTGCTCCTCAAGTCAGACCACCTTTCTTGATTGCTTTGGCTCGATGAAGACTAGTAGATTGCTCCCCCATACTCCACTATGGGTGAGCCTCTCTTCGGCACATCTTCACATGTCCATTATCACGAGAATGGGTAGCAAGCTTCAAGCATGATCCCTTCATGATGCTCCACTTGAAAACAGTGCAATTTTGATGACGATCCCACTTGATGTCATCCTCTATGGGTTATGTGATATCTTCCTTTTGATGCACACCCATGGAAACATACATAACCCCACAAGGAACTCTCACATAGACCATGGGTTACTACACAAAGCGTAATGGACAATGCTTATCATACCATGAGATCACTTGATCCAACTTGGTGCATCTTCTAGCTTTGTGTGTCGATCAACTTGAATCACTCTTGTACTTAGTCTTGATCAATCTTGTATCTTTCCAACTCTCTTCATTAAAATGCTATCTTGAAGGTAAACATTAATGTTCGCACAATATTCTTCTTCAAGACATGCTTGCAATAGCCTCAACTCTCACATGACCAATCTTTGGATAACTCCTTGAATAACACCTTGGTCGACATATAATATTCTT
Source organism: Triticum aestivum (assembly GCF_018294505.1). NCBI lineage: Eukaryota > Viridiplantae > Streptophyta > Magnoliopsida > Poales > Poaceae > Triticum > Triticum aestivum. The sequence goes on from NC_057798.1 coordinate 441,522,345, forward strand.
CTAATAACCTTGAAACCAACAAAAGGTCTTCAAGCAATGCCTATGGACAAATCCTTCAAATATAACTGAAGGCAACCATTAGTCCATAGGGGTTGTCATCAATTATCGAAACCAAACATGGGGGCACCACGCTCTTTCATCGGGGAAGGAGGGAAATAAATACTATCACTAAATGCCTCCTCAACCCAACATTGCACAGATAGTAAATTCTCAAGTATAAAAGGGAAAATGATGAGGAATAAATAACTTGTCACATAAGGATACTGGATCTCTTATCGGCATTTAGTTCTAATCATACTAGAGTTCATCTATATTCCTGAAAACTAATATAACTACTCAAACATGTAAAAGGGAAAACATAAAAGGGAGAGTCAAGTTACAGGCCAATGTTGAGTTGGGTAAGGAGAAGAACATGGCGACGTGGGTGGAGATGACACCGGCCAGAAGGTCAGTGCGGGGCATCGATGGAGCCTCCCTCTTCCTTCTTATTGGTCTTGGACCTTCTTCTATGGTGGAATTAATCTTGTAGAACCAAAGAACATGATGGAGATGATGATCTTGATGAAAATGATCATAGCTGATGGCTACACTTGGAGGTGTATATATAGAAGACCTCGACAAGTCTCCTCTGTGGATGTGATTTATCTCCTTTGATCCAAGGGCCCTAGATGAGCCAAATCATATCCCAATACCTCCCTCGATGGCCAAGGAAGTCATGGGAACAAACGGGGACAAAATCCACAGAGAATCATGGAGATTGGACCTTGTTTTTGTACCCCCTAGCACCTGCTACGAGCTGTGGTATGACCATGCACAGTCATACCGCACGCAATTTCTTCTCTGGACTACGCATGTGGAATTTCGTATTTTGGTGGCCATTTTCTCATATGAACTCCGATTTTGACGTTCTTCGGCTCATTGGATTCGTATCGAAAATTCTGATACATCCATGATATTGAATCTTCATTTTGGGGTTGTTGGGAAATTCCTTTTTTTTGCAAGTTCCACGAACAACCTTTATCTTGTGCATGTAAATCCTCTGTATTGATCCCTACCTTTGTCCCTTAATCATGCTAGAACCACCAGTAGGAGCGGGGAGTCCGAAATGAGGGGGATGAGGTAAAATGCCATCACCAGATCCAGCAGGGCTCTCACGAGTCCAAAACATTCGATTCTTGTTGGGAGGGTAGTAGTTGTAGTAGTTGTTGAAGCCACCATACCTTTGATTAGATCTAAACTACCCAACACCATAGTGGGGACCTGATCCCCCAACACCATAGGGAGGAGGGGGACGTGAACTACCAGCAGGCGGCCAGGCGACGTTGGAACGAGGTGCCAGAGAGCCAGCCACGATCGATTCCCACACAAATCTGGCAACACCACAGTAGGCAACGACGAAGAAAGAATGACAGAGGCCTTATGTCTCGCCGCCTCAAGCCTTTCCTCCTCTAGAGCCTGCTTCTCCTTGTGGCACTCCTCATCACGAAACCATGCCTCCGGGGAGCCCCTAGCTTCCCGCTTCTTGGGTGCGCGATCCCGCAACGCCCGCTCGCGCTCAAGCTTAGCGTGTACTCGGTCTCGTACATCAACGCCTACTCACCGACCTTGTTGAAACCTTTCCGATGATACTGTTGGAGTTCCGCTCACTAGAAGATCCACGGGATTGATACATGACTGGTGATACATTCATTTTGCATCATGTTTTCCTACTGTTACTTATGATGTTTTATGCATAATAATGCTTTTTGGAGTAATTCTAATGCCTTTTCTCTCATAATATGCAAGGTACACACAAAGAGGGAGAATTCCGGCAGCTGGAAATCTGGACCTGAAAGAGCTACGTCAGTCCACCTATTCTACACAACTCCAAACAAGCTAAAACTTTACGGTGATTTTTTATGGAATATATGATGAATATTGGAGCAAATAAGTACCGGAGGGGCCCACCCTGGTGAGCACAAGACACCAGGGCGCACCGTGGGGGGTTGTGCTCATCCAGGCCCACCTCCGGGGCCCTTCTTCTGATATATAAGCCATTTTGACCTAGAAAAAATAAGGAGAGGATTTTCGTTACGGAGCGCCACCGTCTCGAGGTGAAACTTGGGCAGGAGCACTTTTGCCCTCCGGCGGAGCGATTCCGCCGGGGGAACTTCCCTCCCGGAGGGGCAAATCATCGTCATCGTCACCAACAACTCTTCCATCTTGGGGAGGGCAATCTCCATCAACATCTTCAACAGCACCATCTCATCTCAAACCCTAGTTCATCTCTTGTGTTCAATCTTTGTACCAGAACTATAGATTGGTACTTGTGTGTGACTAGTAGTGTTGATTACATCTTGTAGTTGATTGCTATATGGTTTATTCGGTGGAAGATTATATGTTCAGATCCATTATGCTATTTAATACCCCTCTGATATTGAGCATGATTATCATTTTTGAGTAGTTACTTTTGTTCTTGAGGTCACAGGAGAAATCATGTTGCAAGTAATCATGTGAACTTGATATGTTTTCAATATTTTGATAGTATGCATGTTGTGATTCCCTTAGTGGTGTCATGTGAATGTCGACTACATGAAACTTCACCATATTTGGGCCTAAGGGAATGCACTGTGGAGTAGTTATTAGATGATGGGTTGCGAGAGTGACAGAAGCTTAAACCCTAGTTTATGCGCTATTCCGTAAGGGACTGATTGGATCCAAAAGTTTAATGTTATGGTTAGAATTTATTCTTAATACTTTTATCATAGTTCCGGATGCTTGCGAGGGGGTTAATCATAAGTAGGAGGTTTGTTCAAGTAAGAACAACACCTAAGCACCGATCCACCCACATATCAAGTTATCAAAGTAGCGAACACAATTGAATCAACATGATAAAAGTGACTAGATGAAATTCCCGTGTACCCTCAAGAACGCTTTGCTTATTAAAAAAGACCATTTTGGCATGTCCTTTGCCTCAAAAGGATTGGACTATCTTGCTGCACTTTTGTTACTACTATCATTACTTGCTCATTACAAATTATCTTGCTATCAAACTATGCTGCTACTCACAATTTTAGCACTTGCAGACATCACCTTGCTGAAAACCACTTGTCATTTCCTTCTGCTCCTCGTTGGGTTCGACACTCTTACTTATCAAAAAGAGCTACAATTGATCCCCTATACTTGTGGGTCATCAAGGCTATTTTCTGGCGCCGTTACCGGGGAGTGAAGCACCTTTGGTAAGTGGAATTTGGTAAGGAAACATTTATGTAGTGTGCTGAAATTTACTGTCACTTGTTACTATGGAAAACAATCTTTTGAGGGGTTTGTTCGGGGTATCTTCACCTCGACCGGAACCACAATTAGCTACCCCTCAACCTATTGCACCTACTGAAAATATTGAATATGTAATTCCTTCGGGTATGATAGAATAACTGCTAGCTAATCCTTATGCAGGAGATGGAACCGAACATCCTGATATGCACTTGATATATGTGGAACAAATTTGTGGATTGTTTAAGCTTGCAGGTTTACCCAGAGATGATGTTAATAAGAAGGTTTTCCCTTTATCTTTGAAGGGAAAATCATTGGCATGGTATAGGCTATGCGATGATATTGGATCTTGGAATTGGAATCGACTGAAATTGGAGTTCCACCAAAAAATGTATCCCATGCATCTAGTTCATCGTGATCGGAATTACATACATAATTTTTGGCCTCGTGAAGGAGAAAGTATCTCTCTAGCTTGGGGGAGGCTTAAGTCAATGTTATATTCATGCCCCAATCATGAGCTCTCAAGAGAAATTATTATTCAGAATTTTTATGCTCGACTTTCTCATAATGATCGATCCATGCTTGATACTTCTTGTGCTGGTTCTTTTATGAAGAAGACTATTGAATTCCGGTGGGATCTTTTAGAAAGAATTAAATGCAACTCCGAAGATTGGGAACTCGGCGAATGTAAGGAGTTAGGTATTAAACTTAAGTATGATTGTGTTAAATCTTTTATGCATACCGATGCTTTTCAAAAGTTTAGCACTAAATATGGACTTGACTCTGAGATAGTAGCCTCCTTTTGTGAATCATTTGCTACTCATGTTGATCTCCTAAAGAGAAGTGGTTCACATGTCACCCACCTATTAAAGAAGAATTTAAAGAACCGGTACTAGCTAAAGAGGAAACTATTATTTATAATGTTGATCCAGTTATTCCTACTGCTTATATTGAGAAACCACCTTTCCCTGTTAGGATAAAGGAACATGCTAAAGTTTCAACCGTGGTCAACAAAAGTTATATTAGAAAACCTAAACCTGATGAACAAATCAAATTAGAGCCTAGTGTTGCTATGGTTAAAGATCTCCTGGAAGAAAATATAGATGGGCATGTTATTTACTTCTGTGAAGAAGTTGCTAGAATTGCCAAACCCGATAAAAAGGATAAACATAGACCTGTTGTTGGCATGCCCGTTGTCTAAGTTAAAGTAGGAGATCATTGTTATCATGGTTTATGTGATATAGGTGCTAGCGCGAGTGCTATTCCCTTTATCTTATATCAAGAAATTATGAATAACATAGCACCCGCAGAGATAGAAGACATAGATGTTACTATTAAACTTGCTAATAGAGATATTATATCACCAATTGTGATTGTTAGAGATGTTGAAGTCTTGTGTGGAAAAATAAAATACCCTATAGGTTTTCTTGTCTTGGTTCCCCACAAGATGACTTTTGTCCCATTATCTTTGGTAGACCTTTCTTGAACACCGTTAATGCTAAAATTGATTGTGAGAACTGTCGGTGTTAGCTTTGGTGATGAGTCTCATGAGTTTAATTTCTCCACGTTTAGTAGAAAGCTTCATGAAAAAGAATTGCCTAGTAAGGATGAAATAATTGGTCTTGCTTCTATTGCTGTGCCTCCTACTGATCCTTTAGAACAATATTTGCTATACCATGAAATGATTTACATATGCATGAAAGAAATGAAATAGATGATATTTTCTTTGAACAACGTCCTATGCTTAAACACAATTTGCATATTGAAACTTTAGGAGGTCCTCCTCCACCTAAAGGTGATCCTGTGTTTGAATTAAAACAGTTGCCAGACACTTTGAAATATGCTTATCTTGATGAAAAGAAGATATATCTTGTTATTATTAGTGCTAACCTTTCAGAACATGAAGAAGAAAGACTATTGAAAGTTCTAAGGAAGCATCGAGCTGCTATTGGATATACTCTTGATGATTTAAAGGACATTAGTCCCACTCTATGTCAGCACAAGATTAATATGGAGCCTGATGCTAAACCCGTTGTTGTTCACCAACGTCGGTTAAATCCGAAGATGAAGGAAGTGGTAAGAACGAAAATATTAAAACTTCTGGAAGCAGGTATAATCTATCCTATAGCTGATAGTAGATGGGTAAGTCATGTTCATTGTGTCCCTAAGAAAGGAGGTGATATTGACTCGACTAGATGGCGAGTCGTTCTTGGTCCGATCTTTCACGGTACTAGCGGAGAAAAACAAAAACTTCCGATCAAGAAAAGATACAAGACCGTAAAATCGAAACTTGCGTCAAGTAGATTGGATCGACTCCACGCACAGCAGCAACAAAATCCCCACGGATCAGCAACGAAGATATTTGGTGTCCCCCAACATGGAACGTTTTCTCTGGTTTTATTCAACTCACGATCAAAAACAAATCTCACGATAACCCAAAAAAACTCCTCCCGTACACGGCCGAAACGTGCCCGTTATATAAGCACGCGAAACTGACGTACAAGCTAGCTTTACTCACACGGACTCTATCTCCTATTTAAACTAAGCAAGATTTTAACTAATTAAATATTCGGCACTGTTGATCACGTTGGATCCTACCTGGACTCAGATTGCTCACGTAACTAGTGGTGACACAGAAAGAACATAAGAAAACAAAGGCCATGCATACAACCTTTGGACTCTACAACCACGTACTAATAAACTTGAATATTTCTTTTTTCCTTCAGAACGGATCAGAGCCTTTTTGGTGGAGTCCTAAAATTTGGTTTCACTTCTTGCTGGGGTGGAGTAACCTGGAGCAACATAGAACCAATTAAAAGGTGTTGCATCAAAGTACATTGGTCCAAGTTCTTCTTCTGTATAGCACTCCGAGCTTCAAGAATTGATTTAACACTGATGGTTGCATCATCCCCTCCCTCTTGAAGCGAAGCCGTCCTCGGTTTCGTTGTAGCTTTGGGGACCTTACAGACATCGCTCTTGATAACACTAGCGAACATCGGCTGTAACACATGTCGCCTTCCAGAGTCCCAAAAAGAATAAGTGTTAGACCTTCCCTCATGTGTAGCACGATGATCATATTGCCATGGCCTCCCCAATAATAAGTGGCATGCATCCATTGGTAGAACATCACATATAACTGTATCGATATAATTGCCAACTGAAAAATTGATGCGCACCTTGTGAGTAACTTTCAATTTGCCCGACTGATATAACCATTCAACACAGTGTGGTTGTGGGTGCTTCTAGATAGGCAAAGCTAAAGCATCCACCAAGTCCTTGCTGACTGCATTTGTGTAGCTTCCACCGTCGATGATCAACTTGCAATTGGTGTTCTTGATGTTGCATTGAGTCTGAAAAATATTCCAACGCTGCCCCTTATCCTCAATGCGATCTTCTTGCACTCGTTGCACCATCAATGACGGGTATGATTCAGCAGCTTCAAAACTCGCAACCACATTTTCAGCATCCTTAGATTTTTCACTAGAAGTGTCAGAAACTGCCTCTTCATCACTAGCGGATGCATAGCCATCTCTCGTGAGCAACACTCTTTTCTCATTAGGACATTCACGCTTCATATGTCCCCTTCCTCCACACTTGAAACACTCTATGTTACTAGTGCGTCCGGTCGACTGTGCACTAGAATCAACCATCGATAGTCCTGATTTTGAAGCATCCTTCTGCACAGAACCATGAGAGCGATTTGATGATATCGCCCTGGAGCTAGGACTGACATCCTCACGCTTATACTGTGAGCGTCGCCATGTGTTCAAAGCGGTACTGGGAACTGTGTTGACTTGGCGCCGCTTAATCTGTTGTTCCGCACGCACAGCTTGGTGCACAAGATCTTGTATGTTGTAGTAGACCACCATCTCAACACGATCCTGCACCTCGATATTTAGCCCGTTAAAGAAATGTGCCATGGTCGCCTCCGGATCCTCCGTTGTCCCTGTACGTATCATAAGCAATTCCATCTCCTTGTAATATTCATCAACACTCATATTACCTTGAGAGAGCCGCTGCAACTTGTTGTACATATCTCTCTTATAGTGCTCAGGAACAAAACGTCGCCTCATGAATTCTTTCATACCTCGCCAAGTCGTCGGGCGATGTCTTGAACGACAAATTTGATTCCACCAAATTAGCGCATAACCGGTGAACTCAATTCCAGCAAGTTGAACTTTCTTCTCCTCGCTATAATGATGGGCATCAAAAATTTGATCAACACGCATCTCCCATTCCAAATAGCCTTCTGGTTCGCACTTGCCGGAGAACGAAGGGATTGAAATTTTTATGCGCCCAATTCCATCGTCCAAAGGCACACGCACAGCTTGACCAACTCGGTCATGCACTCCACCACGAACGGATGTTTCGGGACGAGGCTCATAGTGTCGTGGTCGTGGAGCGTACCCTGCTGCCTGGTCAACGCCGTCATCAAAACCATCATCTCCAACATGAGGTGACGCCAAACGGCGATCATGCACGCCGGCATGTCCGTCGTGAGCCGGTGGTGCATAACGCAATGGAGCAGCCGGAGCAGTCTGTGGTGGTGCAGAATTCGTTGCCGGCATATTGATGATGTCTACCAAACCATCGAACCGAGTGATCAGGACATCTATCCTTTTGCCGAGCGCATCATGACATTGCTTGATGTAGTTGCATGTGTGGTCAAAACCATCCCGAATATTTTGAGGAATATCATCCGCGTACACTGGACGTACAATTTCCTGAGAATCAGCAGCAACCTCGTCTTCCTTGTTGACCGAGGTCGACATCTTGATCAACACAATACCGTGAACAACCTAGCTCTGAATACCACTTGATATTGACTCGACTAGATGGCGAGTCGTTCTTGGTCCGATCTTTCACGGTACTAGCGGAGAAAAACAAAAACTTCCGATCAAGCAAAGATACAAGACCGTAAAATCGAAACTTGCGTCAAGTAGATTGGATCGACTCCACGCACAGCAGCAACAAAATCCCCACGGATCAGCAACGAAGATATTTGGTGTCCCCCAACATGGAACGTTTTCTCTGGTTTTATTCAACTCACGATCAAAAACAAATCTCACGATAACCCAAAAAACTCCTCCCGTACACGGCCGAAACGTTCCCGTTATATAAGCACGCGAAACCGACGTACAAGCTAGCTTTACTCACACGGACTCTATCTCCTATTTAAACTAAGCAAGATTTTAACTAATTAAATATTCGGCACCGTTGATCACGTTGGATCCTACCTGGACTCAGATTGCTCACGTAACTAGTGGTGACTCAGAAAGAACATAAGAAAACAAAGGCCATGCATACAACCTTTGGACTCTACAACCACGTACTAATAAACTTGAATATTTCTTTTTTCCTTCAGAACGGATCAGAGCCTTTTTGGTGGAGTCCTAAAATTTGGTTTCACTTCTTGCTGGGTGGAGTAACCTGGAGCAACATAGAACCAATTAAAAGGTGTTGCATCGAAGTACATTGGTCCAAGTTCTTCTTCTGTAAAGCACTCCGAGCTTCAAGAATTGATTTAACACTGATGGTTGCATCAGGAGGTATTACTGTTGTTCCTAATGATAAGAATGAAACTATTCCACAAAGAATTGTTACAAGCTATAGAATGGTAATTGATTTTAGAAAAATAAACAAAGGAACTAGAAAAGATCATTACCCTCTACCTCTTATCAATCAAATGCTAGAAAGATTATTTAAGCACACACATTTTTGCTTCCTTGATGGATACTCTGGTTTTTCACAAATACCTATTTCTCAACTTGATCAAGAAAAGACCACTTTCAGTTGTCCCTTTGGAACTTTTGCTTATAGACGTATGCCTTTTGGTTTATGCAATGCACCTGCTACCTTTCAAAGATGTATGACTGCTATATTCTCTGACTTTTGTAAAAAGATTGTTGAGGTTTTCATGCATTACTTCTCTGTTTATGGGAAGTCTTTTGATGATTGTTTAAGCAATCTTAATCGAGTTCTGCAGAGATGCGAGCAAACAAATCTTGTCTTGAATTGGGAGAAATGCCACTTTATGGTTAATGAAGGTATTGTCTTGGGTCATAAAATTTCTAAAAGAGGTATTGAAGTGGACAAAGCTAAGGTTGGTGCAATTGAGAAAATGTCATGTCTTAAAGATATCAAAGGTTTTTGTAGTATCTTAGGTCATACTGGTTTCTATAGGAGATTTATCAAAGACTTTTCTAAAATTTCTAGGCCTCTTACAAATCTTTTCCAAAAGGATGTTCCTTCTGTTTTTGATGATGATTGTTTAGAAGCCTTCAAAACACTCAAGAAAGCCTTAATTTTTGCACCTATTATTCAACCACCTGATTGGAACTTGCCTTTTAAAATTATGTGTGATGCTAGTGATTATGCTGTTGGTGTTGTTCTAGGACAAAGAGTTGATAAGAAACTGAATGTTATTCATTATGCTAGTAAAACTATAGTCAGTGCTCAAAGAAATTATGCAACTACTGAAAAAGAATTCCTAGCAGTGGTGTTTGCTTGTGATAAATTTAGATCTTACATTGTTGATTCGAAAGTTATTGTTCACACCAATCATGCTGCTATAAAATATCTTATGGAAAAGAAAGATGCTAAACCTAGACTTATTCGATGGGTTCTCTTGCTACAAGAATTTGATTTACATATCACTGATAGAAAAGGAGCTGAGAACCCCGTAGCTGATAACTTGTCTAGGCTTGAAAATGTGCTTGACGACCCACTACCTATGGATGATAGTTTTCCTGATGAGCAGTTAGCCGCTATAAATGTTTCTCGTAACACCCCTTGGTATGTTGACTATGCTAATTACATTGCTGCTAAATACTTACCACCTAGCTTTACATACCAACAAAATAAAAAATTCTTCTATGATTTAAGACATTACTTTTGGGATGACCCACATCTTTATAAATAAGGAGTAGATGGTATTATTAGACATTGTGTACCTAAGCATGAATAGGGACAAATTCGATGGAAATGTCACTCTGAAGCTTATGGAGGGCACCATGCGGGAGACAGAACTGCTCACAAGGTATTGCAATCTGGATTTTATTGGCCTACTCTCTTCAACGATGCTCGTAAGTTTGTCTTATCATGTGATGAATGTCAAAGAATAGGTAATATCAGTAAGCATCAAGAAATGCCTATGAATTATTCACTTGCTGTTGAACCATTTGATGTTTGGGAATTTGATTACATGGACCTTTTCCTTCCTCTAAGGGGTATACACATATTTTAGTTGATGTTGATTATGTCACTAAATGGGTAGGAGCTATCCCAACCAGTAGTGTTGATCACAACATCTCTATTAAAATGCTTAAGGAAGTTATTTTCCCAAGGTTTGAAGTCTCTAGATATTTAATGACTGATGGTCGTTCACACTTTATTCATGGTGCTTTCCGTAAAATGCTTTCTAAGTATGATGTTAACCATAGAATTGCATCACCTTATCATCCTCAGTCTAGTGGTCAAGTTGAACTTAGGAATAGAGAAATAAAATTAATTTTGCAAAAGACTGTCAATAGGCCCCAGAAGAATTGGTCTAAGAAATTAGATGATGCACTTTGGGCTTATAGAACAACATATAAAAATCCTATGGGTATGTCTCCTTATAAAATGGTTTATGGAAAAGCTTGTCATTTGCCTCTTGAGTTAGAACATAAAGCATATTGGGCAATTAAAGAACTGAACTATGATTTCAAACTTGCCAGTGAAAAGAGGTTATTTGATATTAGCTCATTAGATGAATGGATAACCCAAGCTTATGAAAATGCCAAGTTATTTAAAGAAAAGGTTAAAAGATGGCATGGTGAAAGAATCCAAAATCATGAGTACAAAGTTGGAGAATATGTTCTTTTGTACAACTCCCGTTTCAGATTCTTTGCAGGAAAACTCCTCTCCAAATGGGAAGGACCCTATGTTATCGAGGAGGTTTACCGATCTGGAGCTATAAAAATAAATAATGTCGAAGGTACTAACCCGAAGGTTGTTAATGGGCAACGAATAAAATATTATATCTTAGGTACGCCCATTAATGTTGAAAGTAATATTATCCAAAGTTTGACACCGAAGGAACACATAAAAGAGTCCTTCTGGAACACTCCAGAATCGTGAAAAAGAGGAGGTACGTGATACGGTAAGTAAACGGACTCCAAAAAATCCGCAAAAATATTTTTTGTCAGTTATGGAAAATAACAAAAATTAGGAAAATAAGAAACTACCGGGAAGCATACCGTGGTGGGCACAAGACACCTGCCAGGTGCGCCCAGGTGGGTTGTGCCCACCTGGGGTACCTTCCGGACTCCATTTTTATACAATTTGCTTGTTTCCCAAGATAAAAAAATCTTTATATACCCCCCAAACCTATTGACCACCGTATCACGGAGAAATCTTCTGTTCTCTTTTCCTGTTGTTTTCGGTCAGATCTGTTAAGCTAGGCACCATGTCTTCCTCCCCTTCCAATAATGGGGAAGAAGATTTAGGGCTGGTTCAGGAGGACATAAGGGGAGATAACACCCCATGTCCTGCTCTGCGGGTCCTCCAGATGATGACTATCGTCAATGAGGTGGCTACAAGGTTGCTCCTTGAGCTGTTTGGCTAGAGGAGGAAGAAGGGCAAGGCTAGCTCTATCTCCTCTCTAGCTGTGTGAGGGTATGGTCGTAGGGATGCTGAACCCGTTGCATGGGTGAACCTCAGGGGTTTATATAGGCCTACCCCCAGGGGTACAATGGTAATCCGTCCGGGTTTGGGACCCGGATGTCAATGTCTCTAGGTGCCGGGTTCTCCGTCGGCTGCTGGGGCCCGCCGGCTGCCATGAACTCGGTCGATAGGGTGGGCCCGCCACCTGTGGGCCATGTTGACTGCCTTTTACTATAGCCTCGGCCTTGGTGAAGGAAGCCTTGTCGGGGGGCGCATGGCTATAGTTCCACCGCCTTGCGGGCGCTTACTGTAGCCACACCACGTCTCATAGGATTGATGGTGCACAGACTCCGTGTGGAGGGAGGGCCGCCTGCTACAGGTCGGCCCGCCTTCGAGGCCGCCTGCTCGGGGTTCTCCGTCTTCTAGCTGCTTGCGGACAGGTAGGGCCCGCCGCCTGCTGGCCATACCGACCGCCCATCATGAGAGCATGGTTCCAGCTGATGTAGACCGCATCATGGGCTGCATGGCCACAATGCCGCATCGGGCAAAGGGTGTCCGCTCAGTACGCCCGCACTGTGGCCATGCTCAACCTGGATTTGAGGGTGGCAGGTAGCATTGTTGCCACGCCTCGTCTCATCGAGGTAAAAATGGGTGCAAACTTTGAGGGGGCACTAGGCCGCCTGCTAGGTGTCGGCTCCCAGGAGCTGCCTTCTGGGGACTCCCCGTCTTCTAGCAGCTGGCTTGAGGAGCCAGCCGTACGTCAGGGAGGTGCAAGGGGCCTTGCCGGCCCCAATGTCTTGAAATGCTATGAGGCGCTGATGAGGCTACCCATGGTCAATCCCTCCGAAAGTAGTCCCCGGAGCTGATGGGGCGCCGTGGTCCAAATCCAGGAGCCTCGGCAGCTTCCTACTCCTAGTTATCTTGTATCCTTTGCTTTGCCCACTTCCGGTGATGTCGTCTATTAGGAGCCGGGCAAGGCTAGGCCAGCCGCCTAATGAATTCGAATTGTCGTGGTGGACGCCGGGTGGTGACCTAGCCGGGTGGCAGGCCTGCCGCCGGTTGTTCGCTCGCCACGCATCGCAAGCAGGTCAGCCCGACCTGCCAGCCCACGCACGCGACAGGACGTCGCTGCAGGCCTGGGCCCGCCACTACAGGGCCTCAGCACGCGCGCGGATCCGCTGTGGCCCAAGTGGATGGTTGCCCTTCCTTGGCGCCTTAATTGCGCGTCGTTAAGGCACGGAATGCGCGGGGTCGGGCGGGGCTTGGGCGCAGTTAATCCCACGCCCCCACGCCTTGCTTATTTGGCTCCACCGCCGCAGGCCTATAAGTAGGGGGAGGGAACAGCAGAACGCACGCGCGCCCTCCTCGCCCTCCATCTTCTTTCTCCCTCTTCTCGCCGCTGAGCTGCGTCGTCCTGCCGCCCACCGTCGACACGCCACTGCAGCCCGCCGTTGCTTGACCTCGCCGCGCCACCACCAAGCAACCACAAGCAATGGCTCGCGGCGACTGGGACGGGTCGAACGTCCACGACGATCACCTCGAGTTTCTCCGCCAAACGCGGTGGCTCCACCGTGCGGCGAACGTGAAGGTGCGTGTCCCCCCGAAAGGGAGATCTCGATGGTGCCGCAGGAGAGCGAGTGCGTCGTCTTCAGGACGCACTTCCTCTGCGGCTTCCTCCGCTCCTTCCTCGACTTCTACCATTTCCAACCTCACCATATCAAGCCGAATACGGTGGTGCTACTCTCCGCCTTCGTCACCCTTTGCGAGGGGTACCTTGGCGTCCTGCCCACGCTTGAGCTATGGTGGGAGCTCTTCTACCTCAAGCTCGACACCGCCGTCAAGGGCGAGGCATCCAAGTGCAGGGCATGCATGGCGGTGCGGCGCACCAGCTCTGGGGTCCGCTTCCCGGCCCTCGCTCTGCTGGAGTCGGCCAAACTCTGGCAGAAGTCATACTTCTATGTCCGGAATATCCACGAGATGCAGGACTATGTCAACCTGTCGGCTTACGCAGCTGGCCCGCCAATCGAGCCCTGGAGCAACTGGAAGTTCCGGCCGAGGACACTGTCGGTGGCCATCACCATCACCCTCACCCGGCTCCAAGAGATGACAGAGTCGGAGGGCCTCAGGGCTTCGGACCTACTGGCCGCCTTCGTCGAACACCGGGTGCTGCCTCTCTAGGCCCAACCTCATATGATCGGCTACATGAGCGGCCACCGGGACCCTTGCCGGATGTCCACCAAGGTGCTGCCGACTGCGGAGGTGGTCCGGCTGGACAACTATTTCTCCGACTGCAAGTTCGACGAGGAGAGCTGGCAGTTTGGCAAGGAGCCGTACTGCCGCGCCAACCCGTCGCCTTGATACGTCTCCAACGTATCTATAATTTTTGATTGTTCCATGCTATTATATTACCTGTTTTGGATGTTTATGGGCTTTACTTTACACTTTTATATCATTTTTGCGACAAACCTACTAACCGGAGGCCTAGCCCGAATTGGTGTTTTTTTTGCCTATTTCAGTGTTTCGAAGAAAAGGAATATCAAACGGAATCCAAACGGAATGGAACCTTCGGGAGCGATCTTTTTGGAACAAACGTGATCCAGGGGACTTGGAGTGGAAGTCAAGCAACAGAGGAGGCGACCACGAGGGTGCCCGGTGCGCCCCCTACAGGTGGGCGCGCCCCCACCCTTGTGGGCCCCTCAAGCGTCCACCGACCTACTTCTTCCTCCTATATATACCCACGTACCCTGAAACCATCGAGGAGCACCACGAAAAAGTATTTCCACCATCGTAACCTTCTATATCCGCGAGATCCCATCTTGGAGCCTTCGCCGGCGCTCCGCTGGAGGGGGAATCGACCACGGAGGGCCTCTACATCATCTGCAAGGCTCTTCCGATGAGTTGTGAGTAGTTTACCACAGACCTTCGGGTCCATAGATATTTGCTAGATGGCTTCTTCTCTCTCTTTGAATCTCAATACAAAGTTCTCCTCGATCTTCTTGGAGATCTATTCGATGTAACTCTTTTTGCGGTGCGTTTGTCGAGATCTGATGAATTGTGGGTTTATGATCAAGTTTATCTATGAGAAATATTTGAATCTCCTCTGAATTCTTTTATGTGTGATTAAGTTATCTTTTCAAGTCTCTTCGAATTATCAGTTTGTTTTGGCCTACTAGATTGATCTTTCTTGCAATGGGAGAAGTGCTTAGCTTTGGGTTCAATCTTGCGGTGTCCTTTCCCAGTGACAGCAGGGGCAGCAAGGCACGTATTGTATTGTTTCCATCGAGGATAAAAAGATGGGGTTTATATCATATTGCATGAGTTTATCCCTCTACATCATGTCATCTTTCTTAATGCGTTACTCTGTTCTTATGAACTTAATACTCTAGATGCATGCTGGATAGCGGTCGATGTGTGGAGTAATAGTAGTAGATGCAGGCAGGAGTCGGTCTACTTGTCACGGACGTGATGCCTATATACATGATCATGCCTAGATAATCTCATAATTATTCGCTTTTCTATCAATCGCTCGACAGTAATTTGTTCACCCAACGTAATACTTATGCTATCTCGAGAGAAGCCACTAGTGAAACCTATGGCCTCCGGGTCTATCTTCTATCATATAAGCTTTCAATCTATTTTTATTTGCATCTTTACTTTTCCAATCTATATCATAAAAATACCAAAAATATATTTATCTTATCATATTATCTCTATCAGATCTCACTTTCACAAGTGTCCGTGAAGGGATTGACAACCCCTTTATTGTGTTGGTTGCGAGGTTCTTGTTTGTTTGTGTAGGTGCGTGGGACTTTTGAGGAGCCTCCTACTGGATTGATACCTTGGTTCTCAAAAACTGAGGGAAATACTTACGGTACTTTGCTGCATCACCCTTTCCTCTTCAAGGAAAACCAATGCAAGCTCAAGACGTAGCAAGAAGGATTTCTGGCGCCGTTGCCGGGGAGGTCTTCGCTCAAGTCAAGACATACCAAGTACCCATCACAAACTCATCTCCCTCACATTACATTATTTGCCATTTGTCTCTCGTTTTCCTCTCCCCCACTTCACCCTTGCCGTTTTATTCGCCCTCTCTTTCCCAATCTCCTCTCTTTTTCGCTTGTCTTTTGTTTGCTCGTCGTCATGGCTAGTCCTTTATCCGCTCCTATGTCTCTCGAGTTTGAGACTTCAAGCAAAGGCAAGGAGAAAACTTAAAAGATGCTTGGTATAGGATGATGGAATCTTATCGTAATTGCACCCTAGAGGTGAATTTTAGAATTTTACTTTGCAATTTTTATGTTGGGCTAAATATGTCCCATAGACAACTCTTGGATTGCAATGCCAAAGGAAATTTTATTGAAATTGATCCAGTATTGCGCATGAAATTATAGAGGGAATAGTGGGAACACTACCTCGAAAAGGGGGACCACATCCTACCCAAGAAGAAACACAAGTGTTTGAAAAATTTTGTGAAGTAACAAAAATCTTACAAAAGTCTCTTGAACCTCTTAAGAGTGTTAGCGGAAATCTTCACCGCATGAATATGTTGATTACTCTTTGCAATAAGCGGTTGGACTCTTGAGATTTAAAAATTTACGAATATGAAGGGAAACGTAAAGAACCTCCCAGATTCGAGCATGACTCCGCTAAAAAACTGAAAATTAAAGATGACACTACTTTGATCTATCCTTGCTTTTATGCCTAGCTTGGGGCGTTAAACAATAGCGCTAGTTGGGAGGCAACCCAATTTTATTTTTGTTTTTTATTTTGCTTCTGTTTAGTAATAAATATTTCATCTACCTTCTGTTTAGATGTGTTTTCATGTTTTAATTAGTGTTTGTGCCAAGTAGAACCTATAAGATAACCTATGGTGATAGTTAATTTGATTCTGCTAAAAAACAGAAACTTTGCATGCACGAAAATAATTTCAGTAATTCGCAGAAACGTGTTTTTGCGTTGATTCTTTTTGATGTAGATCAATAGAAAAATTTCCCAGGACTTCCTATTTTTATAGGATTTTTAGAGTTCCAGAAGTATTCGATAGTTACAGATTGCTACAGACTGTTCTGTTTTTCACAGATTCTGTTTTTCATGTGTCGTTTGCTTATTTTGATGCATCCATGGCTAGTATGTAGGGTATGAACCATAGAGAAGTTGGAATACAGTAGGTTTAACACAAATATAAATAAAGAATGAGTTCATTACAGTACCTTATGTGGTGTTTTTTCTTTCTTGCACTAACGGAGCTTATGAGATTTCCTGTTGAGTTTTGTGTTGTGAAGTTTTCAAGTTTTGGGTAAAGATTTGATGGACTATGGAATAAGGAGTGGCAAGAGCCTAAGCTTGGGGATGCCCATGTCACCCCAAGATATTTAAGGATAACCAAAAGCCTAAGCTTGGGGATACCCCAGAAGACATCCCCTCTTTCGTCTTCGTCTATCGGTAACTTTACTTGGAGCTATATTTTTATTCACCACATGATATGTGTTTTGCTTGGGGCGTCTTGTATGATATTAGTCTTTGATTTTTAGTTTACCATAATCATCCTTGCTGTACACACCTTTTGGGAGAAGCCCACTTGATTAAAATTTATTAGAACATTCTATGTGCTTCACTTATATCTTTTGAGCTAGATAGTTTTTGCTCTCGTACTTCACTTATATCTTTTAGAGCACGGCGGTGGCTTAATTTTGAAGAAATTGTTGATCTCTCATGCTTCACTTATATTATTTTGAGAGTCTCTTAGAACAGCATGGTATTTCCTATGGTTATAAAATTGGTCCTAGAATGATGGGCATCCAAGTTGGGTATAATAAAAACTATCATAGGAAGTGAATTGGATGCTATGATCAATTTGATACTTGATAATTGTTTTGAGATATGGAGGTGGTGATATTAGAGTCATGCTAGTTGGGTAATTATGAATTTAAACAATGCTTGTGTTGAAGTTGGCAAGTCCCGTAGCATGCACGTATGGTAAAAGTTGTGTAACAAATTTGAAACATGAGGTGTTCTTAGATTGTCACCTTTATGAGTGGCGGTCAGGGACGAGCAATGGTCTTTTCCTACCAATCTATCCCCCTAGGAGCATGCGCGCAGTGCTTGGTTTTTTATGACTTGTAGATTTTTGCAATAAGTATATGAGTTCTTTATGACTAATGTCGAGTCCATGGATTATACGCACTCTTACCCTTCCATCATTGCTAGCCTCTTCGGTACCGTGCATTGCCCTTTCTCACCTTGAGAGTTGGTGAAAACTTCGCCGGTGCATCCAAACCCCGTGATACGATACGCTCTATCACACATAAACCTCCTTATATCTTCCTCAAAACAGCCATCATATCTACCTATTATGGCATTTCCATAGCCATTCCGAGATATATTGCCATGCAACTTTCCACCGTTCCGTTCATCATCATGACATGCATCATCATTGTCATATTGCCTTGCATGATCATGTAGTTGACATCGTATTTGTGGCAAAGCCACCATGCATAATTTTTCATACATGTCACTCTTGATTCATTGCCCATCCCGGTACACCGTCGGAGACATTCATACAGAGTCATATCTTGTTCTAGTTTTGAGTTGTAATTCATGAGTTATAAATAAATAGAAGTGTGATGATCATCATTATTAGAGCATTGTCCCCAAATAAAAGAAAGGCCAAAAAAAATAAAGGCCCAAAAAAAGGAAAAGAAAAAAAAAGAGAAAAGAGAAAATAAAAAAGGGGGCAATGTTACTATCCTTTCCAACACTTGTGCTCCAAAGTAGCACCATGTTCGTCATATAGAGAGTCTCATATGTTGTCACTTCCATATACTAGTGGGAATTTTTCATTAAAGAACTTGGCTTGTACATTCCTATGTTGGGCTTCCTCAAAATGCCCT
Organism: Triticum aestivum; assembly: GCF_018294505.1. Lineage (NCBI taxonomy): Eukaryota > Viridiplantae > Streptophyta > Magnoliopsida > Poales > Poaceae > Triticum > Triticum aestivum. The sequence continues at coordinate 441,541,127 of NC_057798.1, forward strand.
AGGTCTTCGTGAGCAAGCAAGTTGGATGCACACCCACTTAGTTTCTTTTGTTGAGCTTTCATACATTTATAGCTCTAGTGCATCTATTGCATGGCAATCCCTACTCCTCATGTTGACATCAATTGATGGGCATCTCCATAGCCCGTTGATTATCCTCGTCAATGTGAGACTTTCTCCTTTTTTGTCTTCTCCACACAACCTCCATCATCATATTCTATTCCACCCATAGTGCTATATCCATGGCTCACGCTCATGTATTGTGTGAAAGTTGAAAAAAGTTTGAGATTACTAAAGTATGAAACAATTGCTTGGCTTGTCATCGGGGGTGTGTAAGATGAGACCATTCTTATGTGACGAAAATGGAAGCATGACCAAACTATATGATTTTGCAGGGATGAACTTTTTTAGCCATGTTATTTTGAGAAGACATGATTGCTTGATTAGTATGCTTGAAGTATTACTATTTCTTATGTCAATATGAACTTTCATTTTGAATCATTTGGATCTGAACATTCATGCCACAATAAAGGAAATTACATTGAGAATTATGCTAGCTAGCATTCCACATCAAAAAATTTGTTTTTATCATTTACCTACTCGAGGACGAGCAGGAATTAAGCTTGGAGATGCTTGATACGTCTCCAACGTATCTATAATTTTTTATTGTTCCATGCTATTATATTACCCGTTTTGGATGTTTATGGGCTTTACTTTACACTTTTATATCATTTTTGGGACTAACCTAATAACCGGAGGCCCAGCCCGAATTGCTGTTTTTTTGCCTATTTCAGTGTTTTGAAGAAAAGGAATATCAAACAGAGTCCAAACGGAATGAAACCTTCGGGAGCGATCTTTTTGGAACAAACATGATCCAGGGGACTTGGAGTGGACGTCAAGCAATAGAGGAGGCGGCCACGAGGGTGCCCGGCGCGCCCCCTCTAGGTGGGCACGCCCCCCACCCTCGTGGGCCCCTGAGCGTCCACCGACCTACTTCTTCCTCCTATATATACCCACGTACCCTGAAACCATTGAGGAGCACCATGAAAAACTATTTCCACCGTCGTAACCTTCTATATCCGCGAGATCCCATCTTGGAGCCTTCGGCGGCGCTCCACCGGAGGGGGAATCTGTTGGAAATATGCCCTAGAGGCAATAATAAAAGGATTATTATTATATTTCCTTGTTCATGATAATTGTCTTTATTCATGCTATAATTGTATTATCCGGAAATCGTAAAACACGTGTGAATACATAGACCGTAATATGTCCCTAGTAAGCCTCTAGTTGACTAGCTCGTTGATCAACAGATATTCATGGTTTCCTAACTATGGACATTAGATGTCGTTGATAGCGGGATCACATCATTAGGAGAATGATGTGATGGACAAGACCCAATCCTAAGCATAGCACAAGATCGTGTAGTTCGTTTTGCTAGAGCTTTTCCAATGTCAAGTATCTCTTCCTTAGACCATGAGATCGTGTAACTCCCGGATACCGTAGGAGTGCTTTGGGTGTACCAAACGTCACAACGAACTGGGTGGCTATAAAGGTGCACTACAGGTATCTCCGAAAGTGTCTGTTGGGTTGACACAGATCGAGACTGGGATTTGTCACTCCGTATAACGGAGAGGTATCACTGGGCCCACTCGGTAGTGCATCATCATAATGAGCTCAAAGTGACCAAGTGTCTGGTCACAGGATCATGCATTACAGTACAAGTAAAGTGACTTGCCGGTAACGAGACTGAACGAGGTATTGGGATACCGACGATCGAGTCTCGGGCAAGTAACATACCGTTTGACAAAGGGAATAGTATACGAGGTTGCTTGAATCCTCGACATCGTGGTTCACTCGATGAGATCATCGAGGAGTATGTGGGAACCAACATGGGTATCCAGATCCCGCTGTTGGTTATTGACCGGAGAGCCGTCTCGGTCATGTCTACATGTCTCCCGAACCCGTAGGGTCTACACACATAAGGTTCGGTTACGCTAGGGTTGTATGAATATGAGTATGCAGCAAACTGAATGTTGTTCGGAGTCCCAGATGAGATCCCGGATGTCACGAGGAGTTCCGGAATGGCCCGGAGGTAAAGAATTATATATAGGAAGTGATGTTTCGGCCATCGGGAAAGTTTCGGGGTCACCCGGTATTGTACCGGGACCACCGGAAGGGTCCCGGGGGTCCACCGGGTGGGGCCACCTATCCCGGAGGTCCCCATGGGCTGAAGTGGGAGGGGAACCAACCCCTAGTGGGCTGGTGCGCCCCTCCCTTGGGCCCCCCCTGTGCCTAGGGTTGGAAACCCTAGGGTGGGGGGGCTCTCCACTTGCCTTGGGGGGCACCCCACCCCCCTGGCCGCCGCCCCCCTGGGAGATTGGATCTCCAGGGACGGCGCCCCCCCTGGGGGCCTATATAAAGGAGGAGGGAGGGAGGGCAGCCGTACCCAAGTCTTGGCGCCTCCCTCCCCTGCTACACCTCGTCCTCCTCCCGCAGCAGTTTGGTGAAGCCCTGCCGGAGTTCTGCTGCATCCACCACCATGCCATCGTGTTGTTGGATCATCATCAACCTCTCCTTCCCCCTTGTTGGATCAAGAAGGAGGAGACGTCATCCGCTCCGTACGTGTGTTGAACACGGAGGTGCTGTCCATTCGGCACTTGGTCATCGGTGATTTTAATCACGGCGAGTACGACTCCATCATCACCGTTCTCTTGAACGCTTCCGCACGCGATCTACAAGTGGTATGTAGATGCAATCTCTCTCCCATGACTCGTTGCTTAGATGAACTCATAGATGGATCTTGGTAAAACCGTAGGAAATTTTTTATTTTCTGCATCGTTCCCCAACAGTGGCATCATGAGCTAGGTCTATGCGTAGTTCTCTATTGCACGAGTAGAACACAATTTTGTTGTGGGCGTAGATCTTGTCAACTTGCTTGTCGCTACTAGTCTTTTCTTGCTTCAGCGGTATTGTGGAACGAAGCGGCCCGGACCGACCTTACATGTACGCTTAGGTGAGACAGGTTCCACCGACTGACATGCACTAGTTGCATAAGGTGGCTAGCGGGTGTCTGTCTCTCCTACTTTAGTTGGAGCGGATTCAATGAAAAGGGTCCTTATGAAGGGTAAATAGAAGTTGACAAAAATCACGTTATGGTTATTCGTAGGTAAGAAAACATTCTTGCTAGAACCCAATTGCAGCCACGTAAAAGATGCAACAACAATTAGAGGACGTCTAACTTGTTTTTGCAGCAATTGTCATGTGATGTGATATGGCCAGAAGTTGTGATGAATGATGAATGATATATTGTGATGTATGAGATCATGTTCTTGTAATAGGAATCACGACTTGCATGTTGATGAATATGACAACCGGCAAGAGCCATAGGAGTTGTCTTTATTTTTTGTATGACCTGCGTGTCATTGAAGAACGCCATGTAAATTACTTTACTTTATTGCTAAACGCGTTAGCCATAGAAGTAGAAGTAGTCGTTGGCGTGACAACTTCATGAAGACACAATGATGGAGATCATGATGATGGAGATCATGGTGTCATGCCGGTGACGAAGATGATCATGGAGCCCCGAAGATGGAGATCGAAGGAGCTATATGATATTGGCCATATCATGTCACTACTATATAATTGCATGTGATGTTTATTATGTTTTATGCATCTTGTTTACTTAGAACGGCGGTAGTAAATAAGATGATCCCTTATAATAATTTCAAGAAAGTGTTCCCCCTAACTGTGCACCGTTGCTAAAGTTCGTCGTTTCGAAGCACCACGTGATGATCGGGTGTGATAGATCCTTACGTTCACATACAACGGGTGTAAGACAGATTTGCACATGCAGAACACTTAGGGTTAACTTGACGAGCCTAGCATGTACAGACATGGCCTCGGAACACAAGAGACCAAAAGGTCAAACATGAGTCGTATGGAAGATATGATCAACATGGAGATGTTCACCGATGATGACTATTCCGTCTCACATGATGATCGGACACGGCCTAGTCGACTCGGATCATGTAACACTTAGATGACTAGAGGGATGTCAAATCTAAGTGGGAGTTCATTCAATAATTTGATTAGATGAACTTAATTATCATGAACTTAGTCTAAAACTTTTGCAAAATATGTCTTGTAGATCAAATGGCCAACGCTCATGTCAACATGAACTTCAACGCGTTCCTAGAGAAAACCAAGCTGAAAGATGATGGCAGCAACTATTCGGACTGGGTCCGGAACCTGAGGATCATCCTCATAGCAGCCAAGAAAGCATATGTCCTAGATGAACCGCTAGGTGAAGCACCCATCCCAGAGAACCAAGACGTTATGAACGTTTGGCAGTCACGTGCTGATGATTACTCCCTCGTTCAGTGCGGCATGCTTTACAGCTTAGAACCGGGGCTCCAAAAGCGTTTTGAGAAACACGGAGCATATGAGATGTTCGAGGAGTTGAAAATGGTTTTTCAAGCTCATGCCCGGGTCGAGAGATATGAAGTCCCCGACAAGTTCTATAGCTGTAAGATGGAGGAAAACAGTTCTGTCAGTGAGCACATACTCAAAATGTCTGGGTTGCACAACCGCCTGTCCCAGCTGGAGATCAACCTCCCGGACGAGGAGGTCATTGACATAATCCTTTAGTCGCTCCCACCGAGCTACAAGAGCTTTGTGTTGAACTACAATATGCAGGGGATGGTGAAGACCATTCCTGAAGTATTTTCAATGCTAAAGTCAGCAGAGGTATCTCCGAAACTGGGTGACTATAAAGGTGCACTACAGGTATCTCCGAAAGTGTCTGTTGGGTTGACACAGATCGAGACTGGGATTTGTCACTCCGTATAACGGAGAGGTATCACTGGGCCCACTCGGTAGTGCATCATCATAATGAGCTCAAAGTGACCAAGTGTCTGGTCACGGGATCATGCATTACGGTACGAGTAAAGTGACTTGCCGGTAACGAGACTGAACGAGGTATTGGGATACTGACGATCGAGTCTCGGGCAAGTAACATACCGTTTGACAAAGGGAATAGTATACGGGGTTGCTTGGATCCTCGACATCATGGTTCATCCGATGAGATCATCGAGGAGTATGTGGGAGCCAACATGGGTATCCAGATCCCACTGTTGGTTATTGACCGGAGAGCCGTCTCGGTCATGTCTACATGTCTCCCGAACCCGTAGGGTCTACACACATAAGGTTCGGTGATGCTAGGGTTGTATGAATATGAGTATGCAGCAAACAAATGTTGTTCTGAGTCCCGGATGAGATCCCGGACGTCACGAGGAGTTACGGAATGGCCCGGAGGTAAAGAATTATATATAGGAATTGATGTTTCGGCCATCGGGAAAGTGTCGGGGTCACCCGGTATTGTACCGGGACCATCGGAAGGGTCCCGGGGGTCCACCGGGTGGGGCCACCTATCTCGGAGGGCCCCATGGGCTGAAGTGGGAGGGGAACCATCCCCTAGTGGGCTGGTGCACCCCCCCTTGGCCCCCCCTGCACCTAGGGTTGGAAACCCTAGGGTGGGGGGCTCTCCACTTGCCTTGGGGGGCACTCCACCCCCCTGGCCGCCGCCCCCCTGGGAGATTGGATCTCCAGGGCCGCCCCCCCTTGGGGGCCTATATAAAGGAGGGCGGAAGGGAGGGCAGCCGTACCCAAGTCTTGGCGCCTCCCTCCCCCTGCTACACCTCGTCCTCCTCCCGCAGCCGCTTGGCGAAGCCCTGCCGGAGTTCTGCTGCATCCACCACCACGCCGTCGTGCTGCTGGATCATCATCAACCTCTCCTTCCCCCTTGCTAGATCAAGAAGGAGGAGACGTCATCCGCTCCGTACATGTGTTGAACGCGGAGGTGCTGTCCGTTCGGCACTTGGTCATCGGTGATTTGAATCACGGCGAGTACGACTCCATCATCACCGTTCTCTTGAACGCTTCCGCACGTGATCTACAAGTGGTATGTAGATGCAATCTCTCTCCCATGACTCGTTGCTTAGATGAACTCATAGATGGATCTTGGTGAAACCGTAGGAAAAATTTTATTTTCCGCATCGTTCCCCAACAGAATTGAGGGAGTCCTGGATTAGGGGGTGTCCGGATAGCCGGACTACCATCATCAGCCGGACTATCATCATCGACCGGACTCCAAGACTATGAAGATACAAGATTGAAGACTTCGTCCCGTGTCCGGATGGGACTTTCCTTGGCGTGGAAGGCAAGCTTGGCGATACGGATACGTAGATCTCCTACCATTGTAACCGACTCTATGTAACCCTAGCCCTCTCCGGTGTCTATATAAACGGGATGGCTCTAGTCCGTAGGACGACAACAACAACCATTACAATCATACCATAGGCTAGCTTCTAGGGTTTAGCCTCCTTGATCTCGTGGTAGATCCACTCTTGTAAACATCCACAATATCAATATCAATCAAGCAGGACGTAGGGTTTTACCTCCATCAAGAGGGCCCGAACCTGGGTAAAACATCGTGTCCCTTGTCTCCTGTTACCATCCGCCTAGACGCACAGTTCGGGACCCCCTACCCGAGATCCGCCGGTTTTGACACCGACATTGGTGCTTTCATTGAGAGTTCCTCTGTGTCGTCACCGATAGGCTTGATGGCCTCTTCAATCGACAACGACGCAGTCCTGGGTGAGACTTTTCTCCCCGGACAGATCTTCGTATTCGGCGGCTTCGCACTGCGGGCCAACTCACTTGGCCATCTGGAGCAGATCGAAAGCTACGCCCCTGGCCGTCAGGTCAGGTTTGGAAGCCTAAACTTCACGGCCGATATCCGCGGGGACTTGATCTTCGATGGATCTGAGCCACAGCCGAGCGTGCCGCGCTGTCACGATGGGCACGACCTAACTCTGCCGCCGGACAGCACCTTGGAGGCCGCACACGAATCCGCTCCGACCCATAGTCCGGAGCCGATCGCTCAGATCGAGGACGGATGGCTGGACACCGCCTCGGGAGCTGCAACTTCTACGGCGATGGAGCCGAACACTTACCTTGTCCCGCATAAAGCTCATGACTCCGAGGTGCCGGACTCTCTGCCGGACTCCGAACCTCCTGCGCCCCTGCCAGTCGAATCCGACTGGGCGCCGATCATGGAATTCACCGCTGCGGACATCTTTCAGCACTCACCCTTCGGCGATATCTTAAATTCGCTGAAGCATCTCTCGCTATCCGGAGAGCCCTGGCCGAACTACGGCCAGGATGGTTGGGACGCGGACGACGAAGAAATTCAGAGCCCACCCACCACCCACTTCGTAGCCACCGTCGACGATCTAACCGACGTACTCGACTACGACTCCGAAGACATCGACGGTATGGACGACGATGCCGGAGACTATCAAGAACCAGTGCCTACAGGACACTGGAAGACCACCTCGTCATACGACATATATATGGTGGACACCCCAAAAGATGGGGACGGCGAAGAAGCAACGGAGGCCGATTCCTTAAAGAAACAGCCCAAGCGCCGACATCAGCGGCGCCGCTCTAAATCCCGCCACAGCAAGAATAGAGATTCCGGCACAGGAGATAATAACACCCCAGAAAGTGCCGAAGACAACCCCCTCCAGCACGATCCAGCGCAGGAGGAGGCAGAAGCAAGCCCTCACGAGAGGGCGGCAGACGAAGAGGTCGAGGATGATAATTACTTACCTCCCTCCGGAGACGAGGCAAGCCTCGACGACGACGAATTCGTCGTGCCTGAGGATCCCGTCGAACAAGAGCGTTTCAGACGCAGGCTAATGGCCACGGCAAACAGCCTAAAGAAAAAGCAGCAACAGCTTCAAGCTGATCAAGACCTACTGGCCGACAGATGGACCGAGGTCCTCGCGGCCGAAGAGTATGAACTCGAACGCCCCTCCAAAAGTTACCCAAAACGCAAGTTGCTCCCCCGACTAGAGGAGGAAGCGTACAAACCTGCATCACCAGCGCACAATACGGCAGACCGACCACCTCGTGGCCGCGACAGAGAGGCGTGCAAGCCCTCCACCAAAACCGTACCCCGGCATCGCTCAAAAAGCATGAAGCCACGGGGGAACGCGCCGGACTTGCGGGATATATTGGAGGACAAGGCAAGACAATCCAGATCTATCTATGGATCACGTGGGCGCCCCAAGACCCACGACGAATACCGTCGCGCCGGATACAACTACTCCGGCCGGGCCGAACACAGCAGACAACGCTCTCTCGAGCTACGTCGCGATATTGCTCAATACAGAGGCGCCGCACACCCACTATGCTTCACTGACGAAGTAATGGATCATCAAATCCCTGAAGGGTTTAAACCCGTTAATATCGAATCCTACGATGGCACAACAGACCCCGCGGTTTGGATTGAGGATTATCTCCTCCATATACATATGGCCCGCGGCGACGATCTTCACGCCATCAAATATCTCCCGCTCAAGCTTAAAGGACCAGCTCGGCATTGGCTTAACAGCCTGCCCGCAGAGTCAATTGGATGCTGGGAAGACCTGGAAGCCGCATTCCTCGACAACTTCCAGGGCACGTATGTGCGACCACCGGACGCAGATGACCTAAGCCACATAATCCAGCAGCCAGACGAATCGGCCAGGCAATTCTGGACACGGTTCTTAACAAAGAAAAATCAAATCGTCGACTGTCCGGATGCAGAGGCCCTCGCTGCCTTCAAACATAACATCCGCGACGAGTGGCTGGCCCGGCACCTAGGACAGGAAAAGCCGAAATCCATGGCAGCCCTCACATCACTCATGACCCGCTTCTGTGCGGGAGAGGATAGCTGGCTAGCTCGCAGCAACAACCTCAGCAAAAACGCTGGCAGTCCGGATACCAAGGACCGCAATGGCAGGTCGCGTCGAAACAAAAACAAACGCCGCATTAACGGCGACAGCAATGAGGATACGGCAGTCAACGCCGGATTCCGAGGCTCCAAGCCCGGTCAACGGAAGAAGCCATTCAAAAGAACCACTCCGGGCCCGTCCAATTTGGACCGAATACTCGACCGCTCCTGTCAAATACATGGAACCCCCGAAAAGCCAGCTAACCACACCAACAGAGATTGTTGGGTATTCAAGCAGGCAGGCAAATTAATCGCCGAAAACAATGACAAGGGGCTACACAGCGATGACGAGGAAGAGACCCGGCCGCCGAACAACAGAGGACAAAAGGGATTCCCCCCTCAAGTTCGGACGGTAAACATGATATACGCAACGCATATACCCAAGAGGGAGCGGAAGCGTGCACTAAGGGACGTATACGCGATGGAGCCAGTCGCCCCAAAATTCAACCCATGGTCCTCTTGCCCGATCACTTTCGATCGAAGAGACCATCCGACCAGTATCCGCCATGGCGGATTCGCCGCATTGGTTTTAGACCCAATCGTCGATGGATTTCACCTCACGAGAGTCCTGATGGACGGCGGCAGTAGCCTGAACCTGCTTTATCAGGATACAGTGCGCAAGATGGGCATAGACCCTTCAAGGATTAAACCTACAAAGACAACCTTCAAAGGCGTCATACCAGGTGTCGAGGCCAGTTGTACAGGCTCAGTTACACTGGAAGTGGTCTTCGGATCCCCGGATAATTTCCGAAGCGAGGAGTTAATCTTCGACATAGTCCCATTCCGCAGTGGCTATCACGCTCTGCTCGGACGAACCGCGTTCGCAAAATTCAACGCGGTGCCGCATTATGCATACCTTAAGCTCAAGATGCCAGGCCCTCGTGGAGTCATCACGGTCAATGGAAACACGGAACGCTCCCTCCGAACGGAGGAACATACAGCGGCTCTCGCGGCAGAAGTACAGAGCAGCCTTTTAAGGCAATTTTCGAGTCCGGCCGTTAAACGACCGGACACGGCCAAACGCGCCCGGAGCAACATCAACCAAGACCACCTGGCACGTTCCGAGCACGCGTAGCAATGCGGCCTCAACCCCAGCCCTCGCACAATTGTAAGACAAACTCTCCGCGTACATAATTACGCCCTGGAGATACCATGGGCATAGGGGGAGAGGCACAACCACAACAGACCCAGAGTGCGGTTCGACCACACCAGGGGCTCCCAAGTGTGTCGCTCTTTTTATCTTTTATTTCTCTCTTTTTTATACAGAACTCTGTCCGGCGGCGAACCTGCCGAACTCATGATGCAACAGCCAGGGAGGGACAAAGGCTGCGACGAACACTCAGGTGGTCTCCATTACGAGCATTAAATTTGTTAAATACACCATTCCGCGGCCTACCCCTGGAGGGAGACGCCTTTAATTCGTCCAATCCCTTGCTTTCCGCACTATTTGTATCATTCCGCACTCATAGCATATCTTCTCGAATAAAATGCAGCACTTTTTGCCCATAATTGCATTACCTTATATATATATGTTCATTTACGACATGTTGCATCCGTACATTTTGGTACGGCCAAATACACCAGGGGCTTATGTTCCCCGCATTATGGTGTGATAAAGTCCGAACACTTTCACAAGTGCGGCACCCCGAACTTATAGCATTATATGAATCGGCTCCGAATCATGTCTTGGGTCAATAGTTGGGTTTGCCCGGCTCCCAAGTTTGGCACCTTACGTTCCGTTCTATCGGCTAAGGTAGCACTGGGAGAACCACTGCGATTGCGCCCCGGTTGAGCCGGGTTAACGCCTCAGTGGAGAAAGCTAAAACTGACTGTCATGATAAGGCGAGAGACTGGTCGCTGTTCGAGAGGTCTTTTCGGGTCCTTAAAGACCTACGCCGCTTCGAGCGAAGTACCGGATAATGTCCGACGAAGGCGTGGATAGCGCCCCGAATTCGGTCTTCCGAATACTAGGGGCTTCGCCGAAATTTAAAATTATAGAATTCTATGGCTAAGTGAGAGTGTTCAAGCACTATAAGTCCGGTTGCCTTGTTCGTTGTGTTGAGCGCCTCCCTAGATGGACCCAAAAATGGGAACAAGAGTGCTCAAGTTTATCCCGAACACCCCAGCACTCGTGGCATGGGGGCTGAAGCCGACGACTTGCCATCTCTCAGATTTAATAAACGGCCGCACAGAAGGTAATATTTTAAATTAACAAGCGTTGCTTAGCGCATATGAACAAAGTTTTCAGCGCACAGGATAACACATTGCGAATTTACTCAATAATTACATCCCTGGGGCACTCATCCGCAATCTTGCGGGCACCCTTCAGGACAGTCTTATAGTACATCTCGGGCGTACGATATTCCTTGCCCGCTGGTGGCGCGTCAGTGATTAGCTTCTCCGCATCCAGCTTGCCCCAATGCACCTTTGCGCGGGCAAGGGCCCGACGAGCACCTTCAATACAGGCGGAGCGCTTGATAACCTCCACCCAGGGGCACGCATCCACCAACCGTCGCACGAGGCCGAAATAGCTCCCAGGCATGGCCTCTCCAGGCCACAGCCGGACTATGAGGCCCTTCATGGCCTGCTCGGCCACCTTGTGGAGCTCGACCAGCTGCTTCAGCTGGTCGCTAGGGGGCACCGGATGGCCGGCCTCAGCATACTGAGACCAGAAGACCTTCTCCGTTGAGCTCCCCTCCTCGGCTCGGTAGAATGCGGCGGCATCAGACACGCTGCGAGGCAGATCTGCAAACGCCCCTGGAGAGCTCCGAATTCGGGTAAGTAACACGTAATTTACATTCACATGCTTGCTTTGCATGAAAAATGCCTTACCCGCCGCTATCTTCCTCACCAACTCAATCTCCTGAAGGGACTTATGGGCATCGGCCTTGGCAGTTTTGGCACTTTCGAGAGCCGAGGCAAGCTCGGACTCTCGAGTCTTTGAGTCACGCTCCAAACTCTCATGCTTTTCCATGAGAGCCTGGAGCTCTTGCCGAACCACCGCCACCCGCGCCTCCTGCTTTTCTCGCTCTGCCCGTTCCGCGGCCGCATTGCGTTCGGCCGCGGACACGGCCTCCTTCAGGGTCACCACCTCATTCGTGGCCCCTGTAGTACCCATGTTATCCTTGTTATTTTTTGTTGCAACCTAAATCCTTTTCTGTAAGGTACAAGTTCAAAGTGGTGTTACTCACCTTCTTTGTCCTGGAGCTGCTTCTTGGCGCGGCCGAGCTCTTGCTCGGACCGCTCGAGCTCCTGCTTCAAAGCACCGACCTCCGCAGTCAGTGCGGCAGAGGTCAGCAGCGCAGCCTGCAACCCATATTGACATAATTTTTAGCAACCCTGCGTATATCTTCTTCTTTTTCAGATCCTCAGTCCGGCTTTTCTTTCCGAACACCGAACCGAGCATCAGGGGCTACTGTCTATGCGGTATTACATTGCATATTTTTAACTTCTTACCTCAAAGCCTGATAGAAGGCTACTGCAGACTTCGGTCAGCCCGCTCTTGGCAAGCTGTACCTTCTGAATCACCGCACTCATAATAGTGCGGTGTTCTTCCTCGATGGAAGCGCTCTGCAGCGCCTCCAACAAATTGTTCGGCGCCTCCGGTTGGACGGAAGCTGCCGGCGTCACGGTCTTGCTCTTCGTGCGAAGGGGCCGCCGGCCGGATCCGGAACCACTGCGGGTTCTGATGTGGAGTCCGGCGCAAAGTCCAGGAGGCCGCCTTGTGGCGCCTCCGGAGCCTCCCCCTGATGGGTCCCTTCTTGGGATCCCACCTCGGCGTCCTCGGTGTCGCGAGGGGTGGAGGCGGTCGGGATGGAGTCTACATCCGACGGAGCCAACGACCCGCTCGATGAAGCGGGGAGATCATCATTGGCCGGACTACAGGCAACATTCGGCATCAGAATGACACTATGTGATGCAGAAAAAGAAATTATAAATCATTCAGGAATCCGGATACTTACGATCTCGCCGGAGGCCTGGCCCTTGAAGGCCATTCTTCCTCGCCAACGTTGATGTTGGCGGAGCTGTCCGGGGGAATAGTCCTTCCCCTCTTGGACCCTTCGGCCTCCCCTGTTGGGGAAGCCTTCCTCTTCCTCTCTCCCTCCTCTGGGAGAGAGTCCTCTTTCTCCTCCTCGTTTTCGGGGGAGGAGTCCGCCCCGGAGTCGTCGGACACCTGAAAACGGGAACTCTTTCGAGCACCCGTGGCCTCCTTCTTGGCCTTCTTCTCCGGCACCACGTGCGGTGCCGGAACCAGCAGCCTCGCTAGATGGGCGTCTACTGGGTTTTCTGGCATAGGAGCCGGGCAGATAATCTGCTCCGCCTTCCTCATCCAGTCCTGTCAAAGGAAAAGGGGAAATTAAAACCCGCATAGAGTCAAACTATGAAAAGCAAGTGTCCCGTAAAGGGGTAGAATCACTTACCTCGTCGGCTTGGCGCTGCGAGCGAAATCCGCGATCTTCAGTCGCGGATGCGGGGGCTTCGGCGCCCTTAAACAGCACCCTCCAGGCGCCTTCGTACGTCGTGTCGAAGAGCCCGCTCAGCGCCTGGTGCTGTTCCGGATTGAACTCCCACAGATTGAATGCCCGCTCCTGGCATGGGAGAATCCGGCGGACGAGCATGACTTGGACCATGTTAACCAGCCTGAGCTTCTTCACCAGCTTCTGGATACAGGCTTGGAGTCCCGTCAGCTCCTCCGAACTACCCCACAGCAAGCCCTTCTCTTTCCAGGAGGTGAGCTGCATGGGGATACCAGATCTGAACTCGGGGGCCGCCGCCCACGTAGGGTCGCGCGGCTCGGTGATATAGAACCACCCCGATTGCCACCCCTTGACGGATTCCACGAAGGCCCCTTCGAACCAAAGGACGTTGGGCATCTTGCCCAACATGGCGCCTCCGCACTCCGCTTGAGTGCCCTTCACTACCTTCGGCTTGACATTGAAGGTCTTGAGCCACAAGCCGAAGTGGGGCTGGATGCAGAGGAAGGCCTCGCACACGACGATAAACGCCGAGATGTTGAGGATGAAGTTCGGCGCCAGATCATGGAAATCCAGGCCGTAGTAGAACATGAGCCCCCGGACAAAGGGGTGAAGTGGAAAGCCCAGTCCGCGGAGGAAGTGGGGAAGAAAAACGACCCTCTCATGGGGCCTGGGGGTGGGGATGAGCTGCCCCTCATCGGGCAGCCGGTGCGCAATGTCGCCGGACAGGTAGCCGGCGCTGCGCAGTCTTTCGATGTGCTCCTCCGTAACGGAGGAGGTCATCCACTTGCCTCCCGCTCCAGACATGACTGGGGAAGGTTGAGACGAGATGTGCGGGCTTGGGCGCTGGAGCTCGAGTGCGCGGAGATGGATAAGCAAAGGAGGAAGAAGGCGTAGGTGAAAAGGTGAATCCTTATCCCTTATATAGGCGGGCAAAGTCTACGCGTCCCCCACCGGCCTGGTAAAACTCGCTTATCCCCCAAGCGTCACCATCAATGGCGCGGTTGGGTTACCCACGTCCGTATTGATGAGAATCCCGGATTAAGGGGGAACACGATCTCTGCTTCGACAAGACATGCCAAGGAAACCGCTTCGCTAAATGCGCTGAGGTGGTAGAGTAAAAAACGATTCAAGTAATGGCTTGGTAGTGGCGTGACGTCAGGCCGAAAAAAACGTCAGCAGATTGAACTTGTGTATATATTATTCTCTCTACGGTGGAATGTGCATTTTATTTTGCAGAGCCGGACACTACCCTGGTGTTCACAATCTTCTATCATTCGGAGGAGGAACCCACCTTGCAATGCCAAGCAATATACGCGCCGGACTTATCGTCATTGAAGCCTGGTTCAGGGGCTACTAAGGGAGTCCTAGATTAGGGGGTGTCTGGATAGCCGGACTACCATCATCAGCCGGACTATCATCATCGACCGGACTCCAAGACTATGAAGATACAAGATTGAAGACTTCGTCCCTTGTCCGGATGGGACTTTCCTTGGCCTGGAAGGCAAGCTTGGCGATACGGATACGTAGATCTCCTACCATTGTAACCGACTCTATGTAACCCTAGCCTTCTCCGGTGTCTATATAAACCGGATGGCTCTAGTCCGTAGGACGACAACAACAACCATTACAATCATACCATAGGCTAGCTTCTAGGGTTTAGCCTCATTGATCTTGTGGTAGATCCACTCTTGTAAACATCCACAATATCAATATCAATCAAGCAGGACATAGGGTTTTACCTCCATCAAGAGGGCCCAAACCTGGGTAAAACATCGTGTCCCTTGTCTCCTGTTACCATCCGCCTAGACGCACAGTTCGGGACCCCCTACCGAGATCCACCGGTTTTGACACCGACAAGAATCAACCATGGAGGGCCTCTACATCATCTCCAAGGCCCTTCCAATGAGTTGTGAGTAGTTTACCACAGACCTTCGGGTCCATAGTTATTAGCTAGATGGCTTCTTCTCTCTCTTTGAATCTCAATACAAAGTTCTCCTCGATCTTCTTGGAGATCTATTCGGTGTAACTCTTTTTGCGGTGTGTTTGTCGAGATCTGATGAATTGTGGGTTTATGATCAAGTTTATCTATGAGAAATATTTGAATCTCCTCTAAATTCTTTTATGTGTGATTAAGTTATCTTTGCAAGTCTCTTCGAATTATCAGTTTGGTTTGTTCTACCAGATTGATCTTTCTTGCAATGGGAGAAGTGCTTAGCTTTGGGTTCAATCTTGCGGTGTCCTTTCCTAGTGACAGCAGGGGCAGCAAGGTACGTATTGTATTGTTGCCATCGAGGATAAAAAGATGGGGGTTATATCATATTGCATGAGTTTATCCCTCTACATCATGTCATCTTTCTTAATACGTTACTCTGTTCTTATGAACTTAATACTCTAGATGCATGCTGGATAGCGGTCGATGTGTGGAGTAATAGTAGTAGATGCAGGCAGGAGTCGGTCTACTTGTCACAGACGTGATGCCTATATACATGATCATGCCTAGATAATCTCATAATTATTCGCTTTTCTCTCAATTGCTCGACAGTAATTTGTTCACCCACTGTAATACTTATGCTATCTTGAGAGAAGCCACTAGTGAAACCTATGGCCCTCGGGTCTATCTTTTATCATATAAGCTTCTAATCTACTTTTATTTGCATCTTTACTTTTCCAATCTATATCATAAAAATACCAAGAATATATTTATCTTATCATATTATCTCTATCAGATCTCACTTTCGCAAGTGGTCGTGAAGGGATTGACAACCCCTTTATTGCGTTGGTTGCGAGGTTCTTGTTTGTTTGTGTAGGTGTGTGGGACTTTTGAGGAGCCTCCTACTGGATTGATACCTTGGTTCTCAAAAACTGAGGGAAATACTTACGCTACTTTGCTGCATCACCCTTTCCTCTTCAAGGAAAACCAAAGCAAGCTCAAGACGTAGCACGCCTCCGGTGAGGTTCTGGTTTTCTGTCTTTGCTTGCGCCAAGCTCTTCGTGCCGCCTGACCATATGACCATGATGTAGCGCTTCTCGGGCTAGATGGCAGCCGACGCGCCGGGTTCAGGCCATCAGTACCTGGCAGACCGCACGGAGAGCGACATGGACGACCCCGAGCTAGGGGCGGCCGCGATGGAGGAGGACGTCGCCACTGGTAGCGACGGCGAGGGAGCAGGCGGCTCCGCGGGAGGAGGCGCCGTCATCCGAGACTGGCTGGACGACAACGAGGAGGACGACAAGCCGCACCGTGCCCCGGACGCCGGCAGGACAGGCGCCGGGTCCTCGACGACACCGACTTGAGCTCCCGGCATGCCAAAGCGTCGCGCCGACGCAGGGATGCTCGGTAGCCGGCCGCCCAAAAAGGCCAGGGCCACAGTCGTTGCGACCAAGCGGCAAGAGGCTGCGAAGGCGGCCATCATCCGGAAGGGCCCAAAGCAGCACCCAATGGTGTCCGCATAAGCATCTTGGCCGCTTTTGGCTTGATCCTTTTTGTCTTGTGTTTTTCTTCCTTGAGAATCTCCGTCTTGTGCTTGCTTCTCTTCTTGCAAACTCTTCTTAGCTTCTCTTGTCGTGTTTGTGCAGGGCTCCGCTTTCGTTGTTGCGGGCCCCGTATGCCTCGGTGATTGGGGCGGCAAGCGGCACCGAAGACGTCCGCTGCGTGGACCCGGGCGCTGCCCTTTGGGAGGCGACGGAGAGGAATGCGCAGGAGGCGCAGCAGGAGCGGCATGCCGCGGCCCAGGCAAAGGCGGGGGCGGCAGACATGGCACGGGCGGCGGCTGACGCGGCGGCCAAGGCGCAGGCAAACGCGGCGGCCAAGGCACGGGAGGAGGAGGTGACTCGCAACGGGGCTCCGGAGGCCACCGGCCCATAGCAGACGGAGCCGCTGGTGGTGGAGGACCAGGCGCCGACTGGAGAAGCCGGGCCGACCAGTCGGCCCCGGAGAGGGGAAGGACTAACTCCGTCATCCTGGAGACGGAAGTGCCTCCGCGCGCGTCGACTGCTGGCGAGCGAGGCAGCCGACCCGAAGTGCTGGAAGTGCCATTGTCCAGCGTTGAGCTGGTGGTGAACCAGGTGCTGGTGAGTCGTGTCCCTGCGCGCCAGCGCCCTATGCGGGCGGTCTCGGCGCTGAGGCTGATGGAAGCTGGGGCTGCGAGCTCGTCAACACCTGACACTAAGGCCACCAGCACCGCTCTGCCGGACTGGGCATTAGGAGGCGGCTCGGGTGTCCTCAACACGGCGGTGAAGGACATCTTGGAGCAGTTCAACACCCATGGTGCCACCCTCCTGAAGTCCAGGGAGGAGCTGCGGGCGATGTAGACGGCCGTCCGGGTACACTTTTGCTCTTGTTTTCAATTCTTGTAATCTTCCGTTGGGGCGCGGCAGCGCACCCACTGGGTGTAGTCCCCGAGTTCCGGGTCGGCTGCTGAGTAGGCGGGTCGGAACTTCAAGGTGAGCTTCTGAGTGCTGACTTGTCTCTTCTATTGCAGGATTACCACAACTTGCGTGCGACTGCCAACAACTAACAGCACCAGGTGCTGGTCAAGTGGACTGCCGACCTAAACTAGAGCCAAGGTATGTAGGGCCGTCTTCCAGTGGGGGCGCGTGAGCGCACCCACTGGGTGTAGCCCCCGAGATTCGGGCCGACTGCTGAGCAGTCGGGCCGGATCTTCTGGCAACTTCTTGTTTTTTCGTCGATGCTTGATGCTTCTTCTTTGTTTCGGCAGAGGCGGCTGCTCATCTACAGGCGTGCGTGGGTGAGCTCGAGACTGAGCTGGAGCAGGAGCGCAACCAAGCCGCCAAAGATAGCGACCGACTGGCGAAGGAGCTGGCAGACCAGGCGGAGAAGTACAAGGCGGAGCTCCAACGGCTGAAAGACAGTGAGGCGCTCCTCAAGGTCGAGTACGAGACTCGTCACTCAGACTGGGCCGAGAAGGATAAGCTGCTATCAGACAGCTACGGAGTGATTGACGACATCGTTGAAGGTTAATTCTTTCTTCTTTTCCTGCTTAGTCACCAACTACTGCAAGAGCCGACTTCTAAATAATCTTCTTCTTGGACAGAATTTCCTCCCGGTCGCTCCGTCGTTGTCTGCCAGGCCGTCGAGGCGCGGTGCGAGCAGCGGTGGAGGACGGGCATGGACATTCCGTCAAACGCGCCCCGGAATCTTGGCGAGCAGCTCCTGGCCATCCAGATATGCCTTGAGCCGGCGCGCCGCCTGCTCCGCCGCCTGCAGCGCGCGGGGTTGCAGGTCTTGGTAGGGCTCTAGCTGGATGTCCAGATTCCCTGGACTCCCAGTCGGACTACCGACTGGTTGGAGGTGGCGGCCGAGCGGATCGAGGCCTGGAAGGCTGTCGCGGCTCGGGTGGGCTCCAGGACTGCAGTAGAGTTTGCAAAGGCCTGGTATCCGGATCTGAGGCTGGTGCAGCTGGCCACCTTTCGGCAGGAGGCCGGGCCAGAGCTGGAGGCGGTGCGCGATGAACTTGCCAAGCGTGTGGTGGCGATCGCCAAGTAAGCCAACACCGGTGTCTTCATCCTGGAGCAGGACGACGAGGGCGCTGAAGCACCGCCCTCCTGGTTTGGGCTGAACCCGGAGGAGGGGGAGGACTTGGCGGAGGAGATCGCCTCCAGCGACAAGGGTGAGGATTATGTGGACGAGGAAGGCGAAGACGTCGCACTGAACGATAAAGCGGCCAGCCAGCCTCAGCCCAATCGGGCCTCGACCAGCGAGCCGTAGGAGACCGCATCGACTGTCGCTGATGCCGACCAAGGCGAGACCCGCTAGTTGGACGCTCCACCAGCCGATGCCTCTGCCGACCTGTCGCCGCCGCCTGCAGCGTCCCTGGCCTAGGCAGCCGCTTATCTTTGAAGTTTTTTCATCTTTATGTCTTTGAACAAATATGCTAAATTTGCGCAATTCCACCCACTGGGGGTGTAATTCAAACTCTGTTGAATGCTAGCCATGGGCCTCTTGTTGTGTAAGTAACTTTATTGCGCACATGCTTGTGCTCTTGCCGGGTTTTCACTTGGTTTTGCTTTTGCTCTGTTTGGTTTTTTCCTTTGCCGCCTTACTTTGGCTACCGCCCTGCCAACTAAACAGCCGCTCTGCGGGCTGTGGTCGGGTTAGGGACTTTGCCATTTAGGATAGACAAGTACTTTGGCCATCTAGAGCGTAGTTGGGCAAGCGACAAGCCGACCGGCCGGCTGCTCTGCAGCCGGGTGGGTGAGGCAAGGAGCCGGCTTGGCGTGTATTGGTGTTCTTCCTTAGTCATTTTTCGCATGGACAACCTTTCCTACCTTTAACTCTTGCCAACCAGACAGTCACTCTGTGAACTGTGGCTTAAGGTAAGAGAGGGCTCGGCTATCGGCACACTACTTGGCCGACTGTGGGTGGTCCCAACATAGGTCAAGGCGGCTAGCTCCCGGGCCGGCTGACCGAACCCTGTGTTGGGTGAAGGACAGAAATAATGCATTCATAGGCGAAATCTTATCATATAGATAAAAAGGTAGCACCCGAGTGCTCCTCGGGGGACATGTTGTCTTTGCTTAATACAAAAGGTAGTGTGGTACATACTGCATTAACTGTAAAATCGCCGAAGAAGATTCGCGTTCCATGGGCACTCCGTTTCCTTGCCAGAGTCGTCACTCTTGCATGCCATGGGCTTTTGTGCATCGATGAGGTAGTAGGAGTC
This sequence comes from Triticum aestivum, assembly GCF_018294505.1. Lineage (NCBI taxonomy): Eukaryota > Viridiplantae > Streptophyta > Magnoliopsida > Poales > Poaceae > Triticum > Triticum aestivum. The sequence continues at coordinate 441,561,124 of NC_057798.1, forward strand.
GTTGCCCAAGGCCTTGCTGCTGATGAAAGGCCCCTCCCAAGGAGCCGAGAGCTTGTGTTGGCCGGCTGTTCGTTGGATCAACCGGAGCACAAGGTCCCCTTCGCAGAAGGATCAAGGCCTGACCTTCCGGCTATGGTAGTAGGCTCTGCTGGTAGATGGCGGACCGGTTGAGTGCTAACAATCGGGCCTCTTCCAGCAGATCAACACCGCCTTCTCGCGCCTCTTTTGCTTCCGCCTTAGTGTACATGGTGACGCGAGGCGTGTCAAACTCGATGTCGATTGGGATGATGGCCTCGGCCCCGTACACGAGGAAGAAGGGAGTGAAGCCGGTTGCTTTGTTCGGCATAGTCCGGAGACTCCAAAGGACAGCCGGCAGCTCCTCGATCAAACAGACAACCGAGCACTCCAGCGGCTCGACCAGTCGGGGCTTGATGCCGGATAGGATGAGGCCATTTGCTCGTACTACCTGGCCGTTTGACTGCGGATGGGCAACAAACGCTAAGTCAAATCGGATGCCCTGCATCGCGTAGAAACGGGCCAAGGTGCCTTTGGCGAAGTTTGTGCCATTGTTGGTGATAATGTTGTGCGGGATGCCGTACCGGACAGTGATGTCCGCGATGAAGGTCACAACAGTCGGACCACTCAGTTTCTTGATCGGTTTTGCTTGAATCCACTTTGTGAACTTGTCCACGGCGACCAGCAGGTGGGTCATGCCGCCGCGTGCTGTTTTGAATGGGCCCACCATGTTCAAGCCCCAGACGGCAAATGGCCAAGTGATGGGGATGGTCTTGAGTGCAGAGGCCGGCAGGTGTTGCTTGGAGCTGAAGCGTTGGCTCCCGTTGCACTTTTGGACCAACTTCTTGGCATCATCCAAAGCAGTCGGCCAGAAGAAACCATGGCAGAAAGCTTTGGCGACGAGGGATCTGAAAGCGGCATGGTGTCCGCATTCGCCTTGGTGAATATCTATAAGGATTGCCATGCCTTTCTCCGACTCTACACAGCACTGGAAGACACCAATCACGCTACGTCTGACAAGCTCTTCGTTCACTATTGTATATGCTGCTACCGGGCGTTGCACCTACCGGGATAGAATCTCGTCGGCTGGTAGCTCTCTGCTCACCAGGAAGTTGAGAATGGGCTGGACCCAAGATGGTGCTTCCACCACTGTCATGACAGTAACGGAACCAGGGCGGTTGGGTTGGGAGGTGGTGGGTCGGAGCTGGCCGCTGCTTGCTGCATCGTTGAAGTCCCCGGGCCGACTGCTGCAGCCCTCGGGCCGGGTTCTGAAGTCCCCGGATCGGGTTTGAGTGCCACAGTCCCGAGCCACCTGCTGAAGTCCCCGGGCCGATTGCTCCAGCCCCTGGGCCGGGTTCTGAAGTCCCCGTGTCGGGTTCGAGTGATGCAGTCCCTGGGCCGAATGCTGAAGTCCCCGAGCCGGATCCGACTGCTACGGGGTCAGTCGGCACGAAGATGGATTCTTATTCCGGCGAAGGCTTGATAGACGGCTTGCGCAGGCACTAGAGTGAAACACCAGCTGGTATGGCTTGTCGGGTGGAGCTGATCCGGGCCAGGGCGCCGGCTTGCTCGTTGTCGGCCTGTGGCACATGAAGGAACTCGGACCCGTCAAAGTGCCCGCTGATCTGCTAGACGAGGAAATGGTAGCTCGCCATGTTTGCATCCTTGGCGTCCCAGTCGCCCAACGACTGCTGGACCACCAACTCCGAGTCGCCGTCGCACAAAATCCGACGGATGCCAATCTCCTTGGCTAGCCGGAGTCTGTGTATAAGCGCCTCGTACTCGGCCACGTTGTTGGAGGCGACGAAGTGAATTTGCAGCATGTATTTGAGCTTGTCACCTTTGGGAGAGGTAAGGATGATGTCGGCTCCCAAACCAGTGCGCATTTTCGAGCCGTCGAAATGCATCCGCCAATGGGTGGAATCCAGCGCTGGCGGCAGGTACTAGGTCTCGGCCCAGTCGACTAGGAAGTCGGCCAGCGCTTGGGACTTGATGGCGGTGCGGGGCTGGTAGAGGATGGTGTAGGGAGCCAGCTCAATGGCCCATTTGGCCACCCAGCCTGATGCATCTCTGTTGCCTATGATCTCGGCAAGTGGGGCGGTGTAGGCGACCATGATGGTGTACTCCTGGAAGTATTGCTTGAGCTTCTTGGCGGCAAAGTACACGCCGTAGCACATCTTCTGGTAGTGGGGGTAATTCTTCTTGGACGCGGACAACACCTCATTCAGGTAGTAAACGGGTCTCTGGACCGGCTGTGCCTTGCCGTCTTCTAGGCCCTCGACCACGATCACAGTGCTGACATCCCGGCTGGTGGCGGCGATGTAGAGGAACATGGGTTCCTTAGTAGCCAGAGCAGCCAGGATAGGCGGCGTGGTCAGCATCCGCTTGAGCTGGAGGAAAGCCTCGTCCACCTTGTCATTCCACTTGAAGCAGGTGGTCTTCTTTATTAGCTGGTACAGGGGGAGGGCCTTCTCGCCCAGCCGACTGATGAACCGACTGAGAGATGCCAAGCACCCGATGAACTTCTGGACGTCCCATGGCTGGGTGGGTCTTTGCATCCGCTCAATGGCCTTGATCTTCATGGGGTTGCACTCGATGCCGCATTCAGAGACAAGGAAACCAAGGAGCTGCCGGCTGGTACTCCTAAGACACATTTATCTGGGTTGAGCTTGATTTCAAAACGACACAGGTTATCGAAGGTCTCCTTGAGATCCTCTAGAAGGGTGTCACGCTTCTTCGTCTTCACCACAATATCGTCTACATAGACGTGGGCATTTTTGCCGAGTTGCTTGAGGAGGCACTTTTGCAAGCAACGCTGAAACATGGCGCCGACATTTCTCAAGCCAAACATCATGGTCAGGTAACAGAAGGCTCCAAATGGCGTGATGAAGGCGGTCTTCAGCCGATCGGCGGGGTTCAGCTTGATCTGATGATAGCCTGAATAGGCGTCCAGGAAGGACAGCAGCTCACATCCGGCTGTGGAGTCAATCACTTGATATATCCTGGGCAAGTCAAAAGGATCCTTGGGGCATGCTTTGTTGAGGCTAGTGTAGTCGATGCATATACGCCACTTGTTATTCTTCTTCAACAAGAGGACTAGGTTGGCGAGCCAGTCCGGGTAGAACACTTCCATGTTGAAGCCGGCTGCCAGAAGCCAGGCGATCTCTTCACCAAGAATTCTTCTCTTCTCTTCTAACAGGCGTCACAGAGGCTGCTTGACTGGCTTTGCATTCGGCCTCACATATAGATTGTGCTCGGTGAAAGCACAGGTGCTCCCTGGGTGATTTTGGTAATTAATGTCAACATATCTCTTGTTGGACTAATATTTCTACCTAGTATATTTCAGATAAGTTCAACATTGGAGTGGCATGGACAAGAGGATGTGGAACCCCTTCAAGATGCTAAGGACAAACATTGGCAGAAGCTCAAGACTCTGCATTTTCATTTTAGTGATCCAAGATCACATTGAGTCCATAGGAAAGCCAATACTATTAAAAGGGGATGAGGTGTTGCTTAATGGCATGCTTGCTCAAAGTGCTTAGTGATATGCTCCAAAGCCCTCAACCACTTTCTAATATCCACATGTGTCCTAAACCTAAAAGTCAAACTCGGCCCCATCGATTTGATCTATCCGGCTCCACCGAGTTCTCTTAACATAGCCACTGACAAACCCTAATCAGTTCGGTCTCACCAATGGGATCTCGGTCTCACCGAGATGGGCTTGCAAATTCCCTGTTTCCTATTGCAACAACTTTGGTCTCACCGAGTTTGTGCAATCGGTCCCACCGAGTTTGCTTGACCAATTCTCTGTTCGCTTATTACCAAAATCGGTCCCACTGAGTTTGTGTAATCGGTCAAACTGATTTGAGGATTTACCCTAACCCTTGCACATCGGTCCCACCGAAAACTCTAACGTTCATATATTGACCTGAATCGGTCTGACCGAGTTTCACCATTCGGTCTCAGCGAGTTTGGGAATCTGTGTATAACAACTAGATTTTGTGTGGAGGCTATATATATACCCCTCCACCCATTCTTCATTTGTGGAGAGAGCCATCAGAACGTGCCTACACTTCCACCATTCATTTTCTGAGAAAGAACCACCTACTCATGTGTTGAGACCGAGACATTCCATTCCAACCATAAGAATCTTGATCTCTAGCCTTCCCCAAGTTGCTTTCCACTCAAATCATCTTTCCACCATAGCCAAATCTGTGAGAGAGAGTTGAGTGTTGGGGAGACTATCATTTGAAGCACAAGAGCAAGGAGTTCATCATTAACACACCATCTATTACCTTTTGGAGAGTGGTGTCTCCTAGATTGGTTAGGTGTCACTTGGGAGCCTCCGTCAAGATTGTGGAGTTGAACCAAGGAGTTTGTAAGGGCAAGGAGATCGCCTACTTCGTGAAGATCTACCCAAGTGAGGCAAGTCCTTCTTGGGCGATGGCCATGGTGGGATAGACAAGGTTGCTTCTTCGTGAACCCTTTGTCAGTGGAGCCCTCCATGGACTCGCGCAACCGTTACCCTTCGTGGGTTGAAGTCTCCATCAACGTGGATGTACGATAGCACCCCTATCGGAACCACGCCAAAAATCTCTGTGTCTCCAGTTGCGTTTGCACACTCCAATCCCATCCCTTTACCTTCTTGCAAGTTGCATGCTTTACTTTCCGCTGCTCATATACTCTTTGCATGCTTGCTTGAATTGTATTGTGAATGCTTGAAATTGTGCAAATTTCCAACCTCAACTTGAAAAACTTAAAAACTGCTATCTTTGCTTGTTGAGGGGCTAACACCCCCCCCCCCCTCAAGACACCTCTTCTCGATCATTTCAATTGGTATTAGAGCTTTGGTCTCCATTTCTTTGGTTTAATCACCATTGGAGGAAGATGGATGAGTCTATGTTGGGGAGTCTTAGACGTAGAGTGCCTATGCTTGATGGAGAGTTCTTTAGTGAGTGGAAAAATGAGATGCTTGGATTTTTTTTATGAATATCACTTGAACAAGTACATTACTACTCCTTGTGAACCCCTTGTTGACCCCTTGCATCCTACCCATGATGAGTCTTTCTACATGTTTCGCAATCTTAGAACTATCAATCTTATCACTAGAGGTTTGCCTAGAAATTTGATTGGTTGCTTGCCAACTCTTGATTGTGCTTATACCATATGGATATTTCTTGAGGAACGATTTCCGGACTATTCCTTGAAAAACTTAGATGAGATTCTTCACAAGTCTATTGCTTTGAATAAGATGAACCCCAATGATCCTAAGTTTGGAGATTGTTTATTTGAGCTTCGTGACCTTATGCGTGCAAAAGGAGATGTTGGAATTATTAGCGATATCATTTCCGAAGCCATTAGAATTCATTGAGATGAACATCGTCAAAAACATATATCTAATGAATCACTCTCTCTAGGAAATGATCATTTGCAAGACGATCTTGAACATGGATACTATGATGAGGATGATGATAGTGATCTTGATCTTGAAGAATCTATGAGACACTTTGGTCTTATGGCTAACCTTCGTGGCTACATGGCTGGAGGAAAGGAATGGGTCCTTGATAGTGGATGTACCGACCATATGACCGGAGACAAAGATATGCTTCATGAGCTTGCTGAAAACGATGGCCCTCGAAAGTACGTCACTTTCGGTGATAACTCAAAGGGTAAGGTGGTTGGCCTCGATAAGGTGGCCATCTCACATGACAGCTCCATACAAAATGTTATGCTGGCCGAATCTCTTGGCTATAGTCTACTTTTTGTATCTAGACTAGCTGACTTTGGATTCAATGTCCAATTTACTAAAGTAGATTGTCAAGTGTTTCGAAGAGATAATCATAAATTGGTCTTTACCGGCATACGTAGAGGTGATCTATAGATTGTTGATTTCACTAAAAAGGATCAACCTAGAACTTCCTTAATTTCTAAATCCTCTAAAGGCTGGTTGTGGCATAGAAGGTTAGGTCATGTGGGCATACAAAATCTTGACAAGCTTATTAAAGGTGATCATATCCTTGGTTTTAAAGGTGTCATATTTGACAAGGATAGACTTCACGATCCAACCGATCCAAGTACCGAACGTACGGCACCTCCGAGTTCAGCACACGTTCAGCTCGATGACGATCCGTGGGCTCCGATCCAGCAAAGCTTCGGGGATGAGTTCCGTCAACACGACGGCGTGGTGACGATGATGATGCTCTACCAGCGCAGGGCTTCGCCTAAACTCCGCGACAATATGACCGAGGTGGAATATGGTGGAGGGGGGCACCGCACACGGCTAAAGAACGATCCGTAGATCAACTTGTGTGTCTATGGGGTGCCCCCCTGCCCCCGTATATAAAGGAGGGAGGGGGAGGTGCGGCCGGCCTAGGAGGGGGCGCGCCAAGGGGAGTCCTACTCCCACCGGGAGAAGGACTCCCTCCTTCCTTGTTGGAGTAGGAGAAGTGGAAAGAGGGGGAGAGGGAAAAGGAAAAGGGGGCTGCCCCCCTTGTCCAATTCGGACCAGAGGGGGGGCGCAGGCCTCTTTCCTTTTGGCCTCTCTCCTCTATTCCCGTATAGCCCAATAAGGCCCATATACTCCCCGGCGAATTCCTGTAACTCTCCCGTACTCCGAAAAATACCCGAATCACTCGGAACCTTTCCGAACTCCGAATATAGTCGTCCAATATATCAATCTTTATGTCTCGACCATTTTGAGACTCCTCGTCATGTCCCTGATCTCATCCGGGACTCCGAACTCCTTTGGTACATAAAAACTCATAAACTCATAATATAACTGTCATCGTAACGTTAAGCGTGCGGACCCTACGGGTTCGAGAACTATGTAGACATGACCTAGAACTATTCTCGGTCAATAATCAATAGCGGAACCTGGATGTCCATATTGGTTCCTACATATTCTATGAAGATCTTTATCGGTCAAACCGCATAACAACATACGTTGTTCCCTTTGTCATCGGTATGTTACTTGCCCGAGATTTGATCGTCCGTATCCAATACCTAGTTCAATCTCGTTACGGGCAAGTCTCTTTACTTGTTACGTAATGCATCATCCCGTAACCAACTCATTGGTCACATTGCTTGCAAGGCTTATAGTGATGTGCATTACCGAGAGGGCCTAGAGATACTTCTCCGACAATCGGAGTGACAAAACCTAATCTCGAAATACGCCAACTCAACATGTACCTTCAGAGACACCTATAGTACTCCTTTATAATCACCCAGTTACGTTGTGACGTTTGGTAGTACCCAAAGTGTTCCTCCGGTAAACGGGAGTTGCATAATCTCATAGTTTACAGGAACATGTATAAGTCATGAAGAAAGCAATAGCAACATACTAAACGATCAAGTGCTAGGCTAACGGAATGGGTCATGTCAATCACATTATTCTCCTAATGATGTGATCCCATTAATCAAATGACAACACATGTCTATGGTTAGGAAACATAACCATCTTTGATTAATGAGCTAGTCAAGTAGATGCATACTAGTGACTATATGTTTGTCTATGTATTCACACATGTATCATGTTTCCGGTTAATACAATTCTAGCATGAATAATAAACATTTATCATGAAATAAGGAAATAAATAATAACTTTATTATTGCCTCTAGGGCATATTTCCTTCAGTCTCCCACTTGCACTAGAGTCAATAATCTAGTTCACATCGCTATGTGATTTAACACCAATATTCACATCTGCATGTGATTAATACCCATAGTTCACATCATCATGTGATCAACACCCAAAGGGTTAACTAGAGTCAATAATCTAGTTCACATCGCTATGTGATTAACACCCAAAAGAGTACTAAGGTATGATCATGTTTTGCTCGTGAGAGAAGCTTAGTCAACGGGTCTGTCATATTCAGAGCCGTATGTATTTTGCAAATATTCTATGTCCACAATGCTCTGCACGGAGCTACTCTAGCTAATTGCTCCCACTTTCAATATATATTCAGATTGAGACTTAGAGTCATCTGGATTGGTGTAAAAGCTTGCATGGTTGTAACTTTTACGACGGGCTCTTTTATCACCTCCATAATCGAGAAACATCTCCTTAGTCCTCACTAAGGATATTCTTGACCCATGTCCAGTGATCTACTTATTAGATCAAAATTGTATTCCTTTACCAAACACAGAGCAAGGTATACAATAGGTCTGGTTCATAGCATAACATACTTTATAGAACCTATGATTGAGGCATAGGGAATGACTTTTCATTCTCTTTCTATTTTCTGCAATGGTCGGGTCTTGAGTCTTACTCAACTTCACACCTTGTAACACAGGCAAGAACTCCTTCTTTGACTGTTCCATTTTGAACTATTTCAAAAATTTATCAAGGTATGTACTTATTTGAAAAATCTTATCAAGCGTCTTGATCTATCTATATAGATCTTGATGCTCAATGTGTAAGCAGCTTCACCGAGGTCTTGCTTTGAAAAACTCTTATTCAAGTATCCTTTCATGCTATCCAGAATTTCGATATCATTTCCAATATACAATATGTCATGCACATATAATATTAGAAATGCTACAGAGCTCCCACTCACTTTCTTGTAAATACAGGCTTCTTCAAAGGTTTGTATAAAACCATATGCTTTGATCAACTCATCAAAGCATATATTCCAACTTCAAGATGCCTGCACCAGTCCATAGATGGATTGCTGGAGCTTGCACACTTTGTTAGCATCTTTAGGATTGACACAAACTTTCTGGTTGCATCATATACAACTCTTCTTTAATAAATCTATTAAGGAATGCAGTTTTGACATCCATTTGCCAGATTTTATAAAATGTGGCAATTGCTAACATGATTCAGACAGACTTAAGCTTCGATACGAGTGAGAAAATCTCATCGTATTCAACACTTTGAACTTGTTGAAAACCTTTCGCAACAAGTCGAGCTTAGTAGATAGTAACACTCTTATCAGTGTCCGTCTTCCTCTTGAAGATCCATTTATTTAACATGGCTTGCTGATCATCGAGCAAGTCAATCAAAGTCCATACTTTGTTCTCATACATGGATCATATCTCAGATTTTATGGCCTCAAGCCATTTCGTGGAATCTGGGCTCATCATCGCTTCCTCATAGTTCATAGGTTCATCATATTCTAGTAACATGACTTCCAGAACATGATTACCGTACCACTCTGGTGCGGATCTTACTCTGGAAGACCTACGAGGTTTGGTAGCAACTTGATCTGAAGTTTCATGATCATCATCATTAAGTTCCTCACTAATTGGTGTAGGAATCACTGGAACTGATTTCTGTGATGCACTACTTTCCAATTCGGGAGAAGGTACAAATTACCTTATCAAGCTTTACTTTCCTCCCACTCACTTCTTTCGAGAGAAACTCCTTCTCTAGAAAGGATCCATTCTTAGCAACGAATGTTTTGCCTTTGGATTTGTGATAGAAGGAGTACCCAACAGTTTCCTTTGGGTATTCTATGAAGACGCACTTCTCCGATTTGGGTTCGAGCTTATCAGGTTGAAAACCTTTTTTCATACAAGCATCGCAACTCCAAACTTTAAGAAACGACAGCTTAGGTTTACTGCTAAACCATAGTTCATACAGTGTCGTCTCAACGGATTTAGATGGTGCCCTATTAAACGTGAATGCAGCTGTCTCTAATGCATAACCCCAAAACGATAGTGGTAAATCAGTAAGAGACATCATAGATCGTACCATATCCAATAAAGTGCGGTTACGACGTTCGGACACACCATAACGTTGTGGTGTTCCAGGTGGCGTGAGCTGTGAAACTATTCCACATTGTTTTAACTGAAGACCAAACTCGGAACTCAAATATTCGTCTCCGCGATCAGATCATAGAAACTTTATTTTCTTGTTACGATGATTTTTCCACTTCACTCTGAAATTCATTGAACCTTTCAATTATTTCAGACTTATGTTTCATCAAGTAGATATACCCATATCTGCTCAAATCATTTTGTGAAGGTCAGAAAATAACAATACTTGCCACGAGCATCAACACTCATTGGATCGCATACATCGGTATGTATTATTTCCAGTAAGTCAGTAGCTTGTTCCATTGTTCCGGAGAATGGAGTTTTTAGTCATCTTGCCCAAAAGGCACGGTTCGCAAGCATCAAATGATTCATAACCAAGTGATTCCGAAAATCCATCTTTATGGAGTTTCTTCATGCGCTTTACACCGATATGACCCAAACGGCAGTGCCACAAATAAGTTGCACTATCATTATTAACTTTGCATCTTTTGGCATCAATATTATGAATATGTGTATCACTACGACCGAGATCCAACAAACTATTTTCATTGGGTGTATGCCCATCAAAGGTTTTATTCATTTAAACAGAACAACAATTATTCTTTGATTTTAAATGAATAACCGTATTGCAATAAACATGATCAAATCATATTTATGCTCAACGCAAACACCAAATAACATTTATTTAGGTTCAACACTAATCTCGAAAGTATAGGGAGTGTGCGATGATGATCATATCAATCTTGGAACCACTTCCAACATACATCGTCACTTCACACTCAACTAGTTTCTGTTTATTCTGTAACTCCTGTTTCGAGTTACTAATCTTAGCAACCGAACAAGTATCAAATACTCAGGGGTTACTATAAACACTAGTAAGGTACACATCAATAACATGTATATCAAATATACCCTTGTTCATTTTGCCATCCTTCTTATCCACCAAATATTCAAGGCATTTCCGCTTCTAGTGACCATTTCCTTTGCAGTGTTAGCACTCAGTTTCAGGCTTTGGTTCAGCTTTGGGCTTCTTCATGGGAGTGACAACTTGCTTGTCATTCTACTTGAAGTTCCCCTTTCTTTCCCTTTGCCCTTTTTCTTGAAACTAGTGATCTTGTCAACCATCAACACTTGATGCTCTTTCTTGATTTCTAACTTCGTTGATTTCAACATCACGAAGCGCTCGGGAATCGTTTTCGTCATCCCTTGCATACTATAGTTCATCACAAAGTTCTACTAACTTGGTGATGGTGACTAGAGAATTCTGTCAATCACTATCTTATCTGGAAGATTAACTCCCACTTGATTCAAGCGATTGAAGTACCCAGACAATCTGAGCACATGCTCACTAGTTGAGCGATTCTCCTCCATCTTTTAGCTATAGAACTTGTTGGAGACTTCATATCTCTCAACTCGGGTATTTGCTGGAAATATTAACTTCAACTCTTGGAACATCTCATATGGTCCATGACATTCAAAACGTCTTTGAAGTCCCGATTCTAAGCCGTTAAGCATGGTGCACTAAACTATCAAGTAGTCATCATATTGAGCTAGCCAAACGTTCATAACGTCTGCATCTGCTCCTGCAATAGGTCTGTCACCTAGCGGTGCATTAAGGACATAATTCTTCTGTGCAGCAATGAGGATAAACCTCAGATCACGGATCCAATCCGCATCATTGCTACTAACATCTTTCAACACAATTTTCTCTAGGAACATATCGAAATAAACATATGAAAGCAACAACGCAAGCTATTGATCTACAACATAATTTGCAAAATACTACCAGGACTAAGTTCATGATAAATTTAAGTTCAATTAATCATATTACTTAAGAACTCCCACTTAGACAGACATCTCTCTAGTCATCTAAGTGATCACGTGATCCAAATCAACTAAACCATGTCCGATCATCACGTGAGATGGAGTAGTTTCAATGGTGAACATCATTATGTTGATCATATCTACTATATGATTCACGCTCGACCTTTCGGTCTCCGTGTTCCGAGGCCATATCTGTATATGCTAGGCTCGTCAAGTTTAACCCGAGTATTCCGCGTGTGCAACTGTTTTGCACCCGTTGTATTTGAACGTAGAGCCTATCACACCCGATCATCACGTGGTGTCTTAGCACGAAGAACTTTCGCAATGGTGCATACTCAGGGAGAACACTTCTTGATAATTAGTGAGAGATCATCTTAAAATGCTACCGTCAATCAAAGCAAGATAAGATGCATAAAGGATAAACATCACATGCAATCAATATAAGTGATATGATATGGCCATCATCATCTTGTGCTTGTGATCTCCATCTTCGAAGCACCATCGTGATCACCATCGTCACCGGCGCGACACCTTGATCTCCATCGTAGCATCGTTGTCGTTACGCCATCTATTGCTTCTACGACTATCGCTACCGCTTAGTGATAAAGTAAAGCAACTACAGGGCGTTTGCATTTCATACAATAAAGCGATAACCATATGGTTCCTGCCAGTTGCCGATAACTTCGGTTACAAAACATGATCATCTCATACAATAAAATATAGCATCACGTCTTGACCATATCACATCACAACATGCCCTGCAAAAACAAGTTAGACGTCCTCTACTTTGTTGTTCCAAATTTTACGTGGCTGCTACGGGCTTAGCAAGAACCGTTCTTACCTACGCATCAAAACCACAACGATAGTTTGTCAAGTTAGTGCTGTTTTAACCTTCGCAAGGACCGGGCATAGCCACACTCGATTCAGCTAAAGTGAGAGAGACAGACACCCGCCAGCCACCTTTAAGCACAAGTGCTCGTAACGGTGAAACCAGTCTCGCGTAAGCGTACGCGTAATGTCGGTCCGGGCCGCTTCATCTGACAATACCGCCGAACCAAAGTATGACATGCTGGTAAGCAGTATGACATGTATCGCCCACAACTCACTTGTATTCTACTCGTGCATATAACATCAACGCATAAAACCTGGCTCTGATACCACTATTGGGGAACGTAGTAATTTCAAAAAAAAATCCTACGTACACGCAAGATCATGGTGATGACATAGCAACGAGAGGGGAGAGTGTTGTCCACGTACCCTCGTAGACCGTAAGCGGAAGCGTTATGACAACGCGGTTGATGTAGTCGTACGTCTTCACGATCCGACCGATCCAAGTACCGAACGTACGGCACCTCCGAGTTCAGCACACGTTCAGCTTGATGACGATCCCCAGGCTCCGATCCAGCAAAGCTTAGGGGATGAGTTCCGTCAGCACGACGGCGTGGTGACGATGATGATGCTCTACCGGCGCAGGGCTTCGCCTAAACTCCGCAACGATATGACCGAGGTGGAATATGGTGGAGGGGGACACCGCACACGGCTAAGGAACGATCCGTAGATCAACTTGTGTGTCTATGGGGTGCCCCCCTGCCCCCGTGTATAAAGGAGGGAGGGGGAGGTGTGGCCGGCCTAGGAGGGGGCGCGCCAAGGGGAGTCCTGCTCCCACCGGGAGTAGGACTCCCTCCTTCCTTCTTGGAGTAGGAGAAGTGGAAAGAGGGGGAGAGGGAAAAGGAAAAGGGGGCTGCCCCCTTGTCCAATTCGGACCAGAGGGGGGGCGCAGGCCTCTTTCCTTTTGGCCTCTCTCCTCTATTCCGGTATAGCCCAATAAGGCCCATATACTCCCCGGCGAATTCCCGTAACTCTTCGGTACTTCGAAAAATACCCGAACCACTCGGAACCTTTCCAAACTCCGAATATAGTCGTCCAATATATCGATCTTTACGTCTCGACCATTTTGAGACTCCTCGTCATGTCTCTGATCTCATCCGGGACTCCTAACTCCTTCGGTACAACAAAACTCATAAACTCATAATATAACTGTCATCGTAACGTTAAGCGTGCGGACCCTACGGGTTCGAGAACTATGTAGACATGACCTAGAACTATTCTCGGTCAATAACCAATAGCGGAACCTGGATGCCCATATTGGTTCCTACATATTCTACGAAGATCTTTATCGGTCAAACCGCATAACAACATACGTTGTTCCCTTTGTCATCGGTATGTTACTTGCCCGAGATTTGATCGTCCGTATCCAATACCTAGTTCGATCTCGTTACCGGCAAGTCTCTTTACTCGTTACGTAATGCATCATCCCGTAACCAACTCATTGGTCACATTGCTTGCAAGGCTTATAGTGATGTGCACTACCGAGAGGGCCCAGAGATACCTCTCTGACAATCGGAGTGACAAAACCTAATATCGAAATACGCCAACTCAACATGTACCTTCGGAGACACCTGTAGTACTCCTTTATAATCACCCAGTTACGTTGTGACGTTTGGTAGTACCCAAAGTGTTCCTCCGGTAAACGGGAGTTGCATAATCTCATAGTTTACAGGAACATGTATAAGTCATGAAGAAAGCAATAGCAACATACTAAACGATCAAGTGCTAGGCTAACGGAATGGGTCATGTCAATCAAATTATTCTCCTAATGATGTGATCCCATTAATCAAATGACAACACATGTCTATGGTTAGGAAACATAACCATCTTTGATTAATGAGCTAGTCAAGTAGAGGCATACTAGTGACTATATGTTTGTCTATGTATTCACACATGTATCATGTTTCCGGTTAGTACAATTCTAGCATGAATAATAAACATTTATCATGAAATAAGGAAATAAATAATAACTTTATTATTGCCTCTAGGGCATATTTCCTTCAGTAACTCATTTGGATTGGTCATTGTTGATGATTTTTCAGGATTTTACGTGGGTGTTCTTTCTTGATGGTAAATCGCAGGTCCAAAAGATCTTCAAAAACTTTGCTAGGAAGGCCCAAAACCAATTTGAAGTGAAGATCAAGAAGGTTCGCAGCGACAATAGAACGGAGTTCAAGAATGCCCATGTGGACACCTTTCTTGACGAAGAAGGGATTTCACATGAGTTCTCTTCTATGTACACACCTCAACAAAATGGATTTCTTGAGAGGAAGAACCGGACGCTCATCAAAATGGCGAGAATGATGCTTGATGAGTACAAGATGCCAAAACACTTTTGGGCGGAAGCGGTTAAGACAGCTTGTCATGCAACGAATCGTCTATATCTTCACAAGCTACTCGGCAAGACGACATACGAGCTTCCCACCGGTAACAAACCCTAAGTTGGATACTTTCGGGTGTTCAGCTCAAAGTGCTACATTCTTGATAAGCATCGGCGTTCGAAATTTTCTCCTAAATCTCATGAAGGTTTCCTTCTCAGTTATGGCTCAAACTCTCACACTTACTGTGTCTACAACAATTTCACCCGAAAGGTTGAAGAGACGGTAGATGTGAAGTTTGATGAATCTAACTGCTCGCAAGTAGAGCAATTGCCAATTGATGTAGGTGACAAAGATCCTTCGGAAGCAATCCAAGAATTGTCTATTGGCAAGATTTGCCCAACGGAGGTGAAGGAGAGTACCTCGTCCATCCAAGTGGAAGCCTCAACTTCACATCAAGGTGAACCGCAAGTTGACTTCGAGGCATCCATGAGTGGGATACATCAAGACGATGAAAACGAGGATGTACAACAAGATGAACCTCCACGACCTCCTTCTCCACCGCCACGGGAGAACAACAACGCCAACAACAATGAAGGAAGACAAGAGGAAGAACAAGACAATGAAGAGGATGTTCCACCCCGACCCAAACAAAAGCTCTCACGAGTTCAAGCTAGAGTCTCAAGAGATCATCCCATCGAACAAACTTTGATGATATTCAAACCGGCAGAATTACTCACTCTAAAACACGTTTGGCTAACATTTGTGAACATTACTCATTCATTTCTAGTATTGAACCTATGAAGGTTAAAGAAGCGTTGGAAGATCCGGATTGGATAAATGCCATGCACGAAGAGCTACACAACTATGAGAGGATCCAAGTGTGGACGTTGGTTGAAAAGCCTGATGAGAAGTACAATGTAATTGGAACCAAATGGGTGTTTCAAAACAAGCAAGATGAAGATGGACAAGTTGTACGCAACAAGGCTCGTCTTATTTCTCAAGGCTACACTCAAGTCGAAGGTATGGACTATGGTGAGACATATGCCCCCGTTGCTAGACTTGAGTCCATTCGCATCTTACTTGCTTATGCCAATCATCATGACATTACCTTATATCAAATGGACATCAAAAGTTATTTTCTTAATGGTGAAATTGAGGAGGAAGTTTATGTTAAACAACCTCCCGGCTTTGTTAATCCTAAGAAACCCAACCATGTTTACAAACTTCACAAAGCTTTTTATGGTCTTAAGCAAGCTCCTAGAGCTTGGTATAAATGCTTGACTAAGTTTCTTCTTGAAAAAGGGTTTGAAATTGGTAAAATTGATTCTACACTCTTTACTAAAAGGGTTAATGGAGAATTATTCGTGTGCCAAATTTATGTTGATGATATCATATTTGGTTCAACTAACCCTCATTTTAGTGAAAAGTTTGGAAAGCTAATGTCGGAGATGTTTGAGACGTCTATGATGAGTGAACTCAAGTTATTTCTTGGTTTGCAAATCAAGCAAACTAAGGAGGGAACCTTTATCTCTCAAACAAAGAACACCAAGGACTTATTCAAGAAGTTCAATATGCAAGAATGCAAAGGTATGAGTATCCCCATGCCTACTAGTGGACATCTTGACTTGACAAAGGATGGCGAACAGGTTGACCTAAAGGTTTACCGATCTATGATTGGTTCATTGTTATATCTATGTGCCTCCTGTCCCAGTATCATGCTAAGTGTGTGCATGTGTGCACGATATCAAGCAGCCCCCAAAGAATGTCATCTTAAGGTTCTGAAAAAGATATTGAGATACTTAATACATACACCAAATTTTGCCATTTGGTATCCTAAGAGGTCTTCTTTTAATCTTGTTGGCTACTCCGACTCGGACTATGCCGGTGATAAGGTTGATAGAAAGTCCACTTCAGGTACTTGTCAATTTCTTGGTTGATCTCTTGTGTCTTGGTCCTCCAAGAAACAAAACTCGGTATCCTTATCCATCACCGAAGCGGAACACATTGCCGCCGGTTCGTGTTGTGCTCAATTACGTTGGATGACCCAAACTCTTAAAGATTATAGGATATATGTGAAACATGTTCCATTGCTTTATGACAATGAGAGTGCTATTAAGATTGCTCATAATGCCATGTAACATTCTTGAACTAAGCATATTGAAGTTCGTCATCATTTCATTCGAGATCATGTTGCTGAGGGAGATATCAAACCTAAGCATGTTCGTACCAATAAGCAATTGGCGGATATATTCACCAAACCACTTGATGAGAAAGTGTTTTTCCGTTTGAGGTGAATTGAGTATCATTGATGCCTCAAACTTGGAGTAGAAACTCCATGTGAATGCATGCAAGGCATGAGCCTTTCTATGACTAATCCTTGATATTTCTCTTATGATGATGATCATATGTGTTGGATATACTCGTACTCTTGCATGCTATCTAACCCTTGTAGGTACTTGGATGAGCCCAACTCTATGAGATTGCAACTCAATCACATTCTAAGCAATCTCTACATCTCCAAGTCTCTACAAATTGGTGGTTGAAGACAAGGAAGCACGAATCCTTTCAACATATCCTTTGACAATTTCTTTATATCAAATTTCATGATTGTCATTCTGGATACACAAGTGCCCTTCCTTGCAAAGACTATCCCATGTAGGAAGATGAACTCCAATTACAAGTGGTGCTCCCAACTCTTGATGAACTACATCAACTTTGAGCACCCTACACAAGTTCAACTACATGACCAAGATCAACACCACCACCAAAGGTATGCCATTCCATCTTAGAGAAGCTTTACCCCAAGACATGGGTCAAAGCAACTCAACAAGATGAGAATACATCAAAATGCTTAAAAAAATGGCAATCCCATTTTGAGCTTAAATGATAAGTATGACCTATGATCAAGTGTCATCACATTACTCCTAAGTCAATATACTCTAACATAGGTGACTTTGTCGCCGACCAATTCTAGATGAAGTTCTCTGTTGTTTCTCTATGCTCTTGCATTTGTCTCTTCCATGCTTGTTCCCCTTTCAAAAAAAACTTCATCTAGATTTCTTTTCTCTGTTATTTTCTGCATTTCCCTGCATCCAATTCATTGCAAATCCTTTAGTTAATTCCTTGCATATCCTTGTAAGATCTTATTTGTCTAAGTGAGCTGAGGTGACAAGTGTTTTCTCTCTGGATTGAACTCGGCCTCACCAGATTGTTTACTTCGGCTGAACCGAACCATCTTGGTGCCAGCGAAAATAGCAACTCAGTGCTACCTACTTCAATACTGAGATAAAAACTGTATCACTTGCATCTGCAAATCTTTCCTAGCTCCACTCTATGATACTTGTCCTCTACCAGCATCCTATATTACATGTTGCTTTGTAATGTGACTCAAGGACCAAACCTACTTGACTCATGCTCCAGAAGTCCCCTCTTGGAAATTGATGTCAAAGGGGGGAGAGAGCACATCAAAGCTTATCACATAAGAGAGATGCTTCTTATTCTTAAGAGGAAAGTTATCTCGTGTCTTCAAGAGGGGAAAGACATGATAGTATATGTTATGATTTTATTTTCCTCTGATAATCTTGTTTGCTCTGATTTTCTTTCCCTATCTTCTCCCATTATCCAATTTCAGGTTCAGGGGGAGAAAGACACCTAAGGAAGAAAATATTTGGAATTCATTGCACATCTTTATTCTTGGGGACATGTCTATAACCAAATAGAGTACCTAGTACTCACTCCTCAACATGTCATCCCAATCTTGGTATTCTTGTGTTCTCCTATTCTTGCTCTGTCTAGTAGATGTTCTTGTGTTATCTAACCTTGTTTACCCAGGTACATCTCTTTCAAATCTAGTTCAAGACCACAAGGTAAGTATATGCATCACACTCATGTGCATGAAGATCTCTTGCTGAGGTACATATTGTTTGCAAGAGAGACTCATGAACATGAAGGTATATTTCCAGTATCTACACCATTCGCTCTGATGCATATAGCCAAGACACATGTAACTCATTGCTTGCTCTATCATGTTTATGCATTCTCATACTCTTATGATCAATCATAACATGATTGCATACATGTAGGGGGAGCTAATGCATGTTGTGTGTCCTTCCAAAGCTTTACTTGCTTTTACAACATCCTTATCTAAAGCTTTGATGTATGTTGTCATCAATTACCAAAAAGGGGGAGATTGAAAGCACAAGTGCTCCCTGGGTGATTTTGGTAATTAATGTCAACATATCACTTGTTGGACTAATATTTCTACCTAGTATATTTAAGATAAGTTCAATATTGGAGTGGCATGGACAAGAGGATGTGGAACCCCTTCAAGTTGCTAAGGACAAACATTGGCAGAAGCTCAAGACTCTACATTTTCATTTTAGTGATCCAAGATCACATTGAGTCCATACGAAAGCCAATACTATTAAAAGGGGATGTGGTGTTGCTTAATGGCTTGCTTCTCAAAGTGCTTGGTGATATGCTCCAAAGCCATCAACCACTTTCTCATATCCACATATGTCCTAAACTTAAAAGTCAAACTCAGCCCCACCGATTTGATCTATCCGGCGCCACCGAGTTCCCTTGACATAGCCAGTGCCAACCCTAATCAGTTCGGTCTCGCCGATGGGATCTCAGTCTCACTGAGATGGGCTTACAAATTCCCTGTTGTATGTTGCAACAATTTTGGTCTCACCGAGTTTGTGCAATCGGTCCCACCGAGTTTGCTTGACCAATTCTCTGTTGGCTTATTACCAAAATCGGTCCCATCGAGTTTGTGTAATCCGTCAAACCAAGTTGAGGATTTACCCTAACCCTTGCACATCGGTCCCATCGAGTTGACCTTGTCGGTCCCACCAAAAACTCTGTTCATATTTTGACCTGAATTGGTCTGACCGAGTTTCACCATTCGGTCTCACCGAGTTTGGGAATCTGTGTGTAACAATTAGATTTTGTGTGGAGGCCATATACCCCTCCACGCATTTTTCATTTGTGGAGAGAGACATCAGAACGTGCCTACACTTCCACCATTCATTTTCTGAGAAAGAACCACCTACTCATGTGTTGAGACCAAGACGTTCCATTCCAACCACAAGAATCTTGATCTCTAGCCTTCCCCAAGTTGCTTTCCACTCAAATCATCTTTCCACCATAGCCAAGTCTAAGAGAGAGAGTTGAGTGTTGGGGAGACTGTCATTTGAAGCACAAGAGCAAGGAGTTCATCATCAACACACCATCTATTACCTTTTGGAGAGTGGTGTCTCCTAGAATGGTTAGGTGTCACTTGGGAGCCTCCGTCAAGATTGTGGAGCTGAACCAAGGAGTTTGTAAGGGCAAGGAGATCTCCTACTTCGTGAGATCTACACAAGTGAGGCAAGTCCTTCAGTGGGCGATGGCCATGGTGCGATAGACAAGGTTTCTTCTTCGTGGACCCTTCGTGGGTGGAGCCCTTCGTGGACTCACTCAACCATTACCCTTCGTGGGTTGAAGTCTCCATCAACATGGATGTACGATAAAACCACCTATCAGAACCACGCCAAAAATCTCCGTGTCTCCAATTGCGTTTGCACACTCCAACCCCATCCCTTTACCTTCTTGCAAGTTGCATGCTTTACTTTACGCTGCTCATATACTCTTTGCATGCTTTCTTGAATTGTATTGTGAATGCTTGAAATTGTGCTAATTTCCAACCTCAACTCGAAAAACTTAAAAACTGCTATCTTTGCTTGTTGAGGGTCTAATCACCCCCCTCTAGACACCTCTTCTCGGTCATTTCACTCAGCGAAATCCGTCAGAACACCCGGCATGTCTTTGGGAGACCATGCAAAGACGTACCAATTCTCACGGGGGAAAGAGACAAGCTCACTTTCCTATTTGTTGTCGAGGTTTGACCCTACAACAGCAAATCTCTCCAGGTGCGCCGGATCCAAGGCAATCTTCTTTGTTTCTTTGGCCAGCTAGAAGGAACCTTGGGTCTCTGTCTCCTTGGGGTCGGTTGGCATGTCCGGCTGCTTGCTGGCGATGGCCACCACTCGGTCAAGGAGACGCTTCTCCTTGGCAATGATGAGGGACTCGGCCAGCCGACTGCTGGCAGCGGCACACGCGACCAACTTCTGGTAGTCACCGGCTATGGTGATGCAGCCCTTGGTGCCTGGCATCGTCATCTTGAGGTAGGCGTAGTGTGGTACTGCCATGAACTTGGCCAGTGCAACCTGGCCCAAGAGCTCCTGGTAGGAGCTATCCAAGTCAACCACCTCGAACCAGATTGGCTCGCGGCGAAAGTGATTTTTGTCACCAAACAGGACGCTTATCTTGATCTTGCCGACTGGGGAGCAAGAAAGTCCGGGTACGATGCCGTGGAAGGCAGACCGACTGGGCAGGAGCTGCTTCTCCGTGATGCCAAACTTCTCCATGGTGTCGCAGTAGAGGATGTTGATGCTCCTACCGCCGTCTATTAGGATCCGGGAGAAGCGGCAAGCCGGCCTCTCCGTTGAGAAGGTGGAGTCCAGCACCATGGCATAGGAACCCGGCGAGGGCATCACAGCCGAGTGGTCAGCACGGCTCGAGCTGATGGCCCCCTCAGACCAGTGCATGAACTCGGGACCTCTGGGGCGACGATGTTCACCTCTCGGCGATGCTAGCGCTGGCTGTGCTTGTCGTCGGCTTCACTGGTGAAGACGACGTAGGTGGCATTGGCTTTGGAAAACTCA
This sequence comes from Triticum aestivum, assembly GCF_018294505.1. Classification (NCBI taxonomy): domain Eukaryota; kingdom Viridiplantae; phylum Streptophyta; class Magnoliopsida; order Poales; family Poaceae; genus Triticum; species Triticum aestivum. The sequence continues at coordinate 441,582,638 of NC_057798.1, forward strand.
TCTTCTAGCGTGCCAACTAGATGGGCCGCCGGCTGCTGAGGAGGCGGAGCCGACGGGCCGGCAGGCGGAGGCGGTGGCGGCATGCCCTCACCCTTGGCTATTCGGGTAAGCCAGTGGAAACTCTGAGTGTTGTGGTTGGACAGCTTCACGCCATTGTGGAACTTTCATGGAGCATCAAGTGTTTGCTCGAAGGAGAAGGCGGGCAAGCAAGGAGGCTTGCCGCCCTTTTGACGCTTGGGGTCGGGCTACCCCTCCGGCTGCTAGTCTTCGACTGTCGCCACTTGCTGGCTGTTGGGAGCCGGCAGTTGGGCCTTGCGCTTGTTATCATTTGGCTGTTGGCGCCGGTTGGAATCACCAGTCGGCGTCTGAGGAGCCGGTGGGAGCACCTTCCCAGATGCGTCAACCCGGATTTCCAATTTCATGGAGGAGTCGGCGGTGGAGTATTTGTCCGCTATGATCAGGAGCTCGTCCAGGGTGGCCGGCTCATCGCACAAGAGCTTGTGCTTGAGCAAGGTGCCCTCTGCACCCGGCGGTGAAGTACTCAATGGCTTGCACTGAAAGAAATATGCCCTAGAGGCAATAATAAAGTTTCTATTTATATATATTCCTTATATCATGATAAATGTTTATTATTCATGCTAGAATTGTATTAACCAGAAACTTAGTACATGTGTGAATACATAGACAAAACATAGTGCCCCTAGTAGGCCTCTACTTGACTAGCTCGTTAATCAAAGATGGTTATGTTTCCTAACCATAGACATGTGTTGTCATTTGATGAACGGGATCACATCATTAGAGAATGATGTGATGGACAAGACCCATCTGCTAGCTTAGCCTTATGATCGTTATAGTTTTATTGCTACTACTTTCTTCATGACTTATATATGTTCCTCTGACTATGAGATTATGCAACTCCCGAATACTGGAGGAACACCTTGTGTGCTATCAAACGTCACAACGTAACTGGGTGATTATAAAGATGCTCTACAGGTGTCTCCGAAGGTGTTTGTTGGGTTGGCATAGATCGAGATTAGGATTTGTCACTCCATGTATCGGAGAGGTATCTCTAGGCCCTCTTGGTAATGCTCATCACTATAGCCTTGCAAGCAATGTGACTAATGATTTAGTTGCGGGATGAAGCATTACGGAACGAGTAAAGAGACTTGCCGATAACAAGATTGAACTAGGTATGATGATACCGACGATCGAAACTCGGGCAAGTAACATACCGATGACAAAGGGAACAATGTGTTTTGTTGTGCGGTTTGACCGATAAAGATATTCATAGAATATGTAGGAGCCAATATGAGCATCCGGGTTCTGCTATTGGTGATTGATCAGAGTTGTGTCTCGATCATGTCTACATAGTTCTCGAACCCGTAGGGTCCGCACGCTTAACGTTCGATGACGATTTGTATTATGAGTTATCTGTTTTTGATGACCGAAGTTTGTTCGAAGTCCCGGATGAGATAACGGACATGAAGAGGAGTCTGGAAATGGTCGAGACATAAAGAATGATATATTGGACGATGTTATTTGGACACGAGAATAGTTCTAAGAGGTACCGGGTAAAAACGGAGTGCTGGAGGGGTTACCGGAACCCCCCGGGGAAGCAATGGGCCATCATGGGCCATAGGGGAGAGAGACGACAGCCCACAAGGGGTGGCACTCCCCCCATGGGGAGTCCGAATAGGACTAGGGGAGGGGGCACGGCCCCACTTTCCCTCTCCCTCTCCCTCTGCCTTCCTTCTTCCCCCTTCCACCAAAGGGAATCCTACTAGGACTTGGAGTCCTAGTAGGACTCCTCTCTCTTGGCGCGCCCTATCAGGGCCAGCCGGCCTCCCCCTCTCCTCCTTTATATACGGGGGCAAGGGGGCACCCCAAAGCACATCAATTGTTCTCTTTGCCGTGTGCGGTGCCCCCTTCCACAATTTACTCCTCCGGTCATAGCATCGTAGTGCTTAGGCGAAGCCCTACACGGCTCACATCATCAACATCGTCACCACGTCGTCGTGCTGATGGGACTCTCCCTCGACCCTCTACCACATCAAGAGTTCGAGGGACGTTATCGAGCTGAACGTGTGCTGAACACGGAGGTGCCATACGTTCGGTACTTGGATCGGTTGGATCGTGAAGATGTTCGACTACATCAACCGCGTTAACTGACACTTCCACTTTGGTCTACAAGGGTACATGGACACACTCTCCCCCTCTCGTTGCTATGCATCTCCTAGATAGATCTTGCGTGATCGTAGGATTTTTTTCAAAATTGCATGCTACGTTACCCAACATGCACCTTGTGCACCCCTTCACAGGAGTTGTGCAACTCGGCCCAACGCGTCAAGTAATCATGGACGGATTCAGTCAGGTCTTGGACGCACATGGAAAGCTGGAGAGGCTTGGGCCGCTTGTAGGTGCTGGTGAAGTTGCAGATGAAGACATCTGCGAAATCCAGTTAGCTGTTGACGCTGTATGGCTTGAGGCTGTTCAGACATGTCCGGGCCGTGCCCTGGAGCATGAGCGAAACGTACTTCACAGCAACGCGCTTGTTGCCGTTTGCTATGCTGACAGCTGTGGAGTAGTCAACTAGCCAGTCTTTCGGTTTCACGGAGCCATTGTACTTGGGAGTATCTCGAGGGAGCGAGAACCCTTTGGGGAAGGGCTCGTCGCGAATGCAGGGGACGAAGCAGGCCGGACCGATTGCATCTTCTTCTTCTATGGCCAGGGACCGAGCTAGCCGCTCGATCTGGTGCCGCACGTCATTCTCTCGGACTCCTTCATGGGGCACAGCCGGCCTCTGACAGTTGGATGGTCAACATGCAGCGGTGAAGCGCGCCTTTCTCTACGCGGGGGAGGCGGATGCTTGTCCCGCCGCTCTTCTGCTTGGGGTGGCCATGCTGGTCATGCATAATCGTGACATGGGTGTGCCGACTGCGGCTAGCAGCCGACTCCTGGTCTTGCTGATTGCGAGCGCCGCCTGTCGGGGCCTGGGAGGTCACTCCATGCTCATGGCGGTGGGGGGGGGATGGTTCTCGGCTTGCTTGCCGGGTACCATCGTGCGGCGGCCCGCGTCTTGCTGCGCGGCCGCCATGTCCAGGAGCTCCTAGAGGCATGTCATCTGGTTGCACCGTTTGTCGCCCTCCAGGTGGTCCAGCTCTTCTGCTGCCGCCTGGGCGGCGCGCAGGTTCTCCATTGGGGTAGCGTAGACTGGGCGTCCAACTCCCAACATGCTGGCGATAGCCGCACCATGCTGCTGAATCAAGCCGACTCGGCTGGGCTCGCCAGCAACCGGCGTGCCACCTGCAATACGGTTGATCTCGCGCTGGAAGGCTTTGGTGTGGCGCCTCATGGCCGCCAACTTGTTGGCACTGTCGAGGAGCGAGACGCAGAATGACTCCATTGTCGGCCCATCAGCGTTGGCAGTGACGGGGGTAGACAGGCCCTGCAGGGCGGCTCGCAGTGGGTCCCAGGCCGCTTCATCAGCGTCCTCGCTGCGGTCGGTGACCATCACCTCCGTGATGAGGCCAGTGCTGATGCCGCTGGCAATAGGAGGGAGCAGGTCCTCAATGATCACCACGTTGCCAGGGAAGGCATCAGTGGAAGCCACGTCAGAGTCGATGAGCATCTCGACGGGCGGGTCGGTGGAGCCAACGGACTCCACATAGGAGGCGAGCTCGTCGATGATGCAGAGCTTGCCGAGGAGGTATATGAGGTAGCTCTCAGAACTGGCCGCTCCCGCCTCGGGCGCGGGCTCGTTGGAGAGGCTGATCCCGCCGATGAGATCAGCGAGACAGCTTGTGGCGCAAGCGGCTTCTACACTACGAAGCGCGTCGATGCAAACGCCATTAGGCGTGCCGGGCTAGCTGCACTCGCCAGGAAAAAAAGGGTTCCCATCCGAACGTGTTTCCGGTCAACGGTGCACTTAGCCCCACGGTGGGCGCCAAATGTCAGGGATATCTAGCGAATATGCCACGAGGTGGCTTATCATGGATGGGGACAGGAGTACGTCGTCGGGTCCTGGAAGCGGGACTGAGCAAGATCTCGAATGCCTATGATTCTTACCCAGGTTCGGGGCTCTCCGTGGAGATAACACCCCTAGTCCCACTCTGCGAGGTCTCCGCATGATGACTATCATTAATGAGGTGGCTACAAGGATGCTCCTTGAGCTGTTCGGCTAGAGGAGAAAGAAGGGCAAGGCTAGCTCTATCTCCTCTCCAGCTATGTGAGGGTATGGTGGTAGGGATGCTGAACCCTTTGCATGGGTGAACCTGGGGGGTTTATATAGGCCTACCCCCCAGGGGTACAATGGTAATCTATCCGGTTGTGGGACCCGGATGTCAATGTCTCTAGGCGTCGGGTTCTCCGCCGGTTGTTGGGGCCCGCCGCTTGGTGGGTCCTGCCGGCTGCCGTGAACACGGCCGACAGGTAGGGCCCACCGCCTGTGGGCCATGTTGACTGCCTTTTACTGTAGCCTCGCCCTTGGTGACGCAAGCCTTGTCGGAGGGCGCATGGCTACAGTTCCGCCGCCTGGCGGGGGCTTACTATAGCAACACCCTGTCTCATCGGATTGATGGTGTGAAGACTCCGAGGAGAGGAAGGGCCCCTGCTAGAGCTCTGCCCGCCTTCGAGGCCGCCTGCTCGGGTTTCTCCATCTTCTAGTTGCTTGCAGACAGGTAGGGCCCGCCGCTTGCGGGCCGTACGGACCGCCCATCGTGAGAGCATGGTTCCTGCTGACGTAGACCGCATCATGGGCTGCGTGGCCACAGTGCCGCGTAGGGCAAAGGGTGTCCGCTCGGTATGCCCGCACTGTGGCCATGCTCATCCTGGATTCAGGGGTGGCAGGTAGCACTGTTGCCATGCCCCGTCTCATCGGGGTAAATGGGTGCAAACTTTGAGGGGGCACTGGGCCGCCTGCTAGGTGTTGGCTGTTGGGGAACGTAGCAATAATTGAAAACAATTCCTATGTGTCACCGAGATCAATCTAGGAGATGCTAGCAACGGGAGAGAGAGGGAGTGCATCTTCATACCCTTGAAGATCGCTAAGCGGAAGCGTTACAAGAACATGCTTGATGGAGTCCTACTCGCGGCGATTCAAATCATGGAAGATCCGATCTAGCACCGAACGGACGGCGCCTCCGTGTTCAACACATGTACACCCCGAGGACATCTCCTCCTTCTTGATCCAGCAAGGGGGAGGAGAGGTTGAGGGAGTGCTCCGGCAGCACGACGGCGTGGTGGTGTAGCTTGCGGTTTTCCTGCACGGCTTCACCAAGCTCTACGGAGGAGGAGGAGGTATTCGAGGAGGGAGGGGGCGCGCCAGGGGAAGGGTGTGGCTGCCCTCCCACCCCCTCACTATATATAGGGGGAAAGGGAGAGGGTGTCGGCCCCTCTAGATGGATCTAGAGGAGGGGGCGGCGGCCAGGGGAAACCCTAGATGGGTTTGGGTGCCCCCACCCCTAGAAAACTTGCCCCCCAAGCCGGGAGGGCAGCTGCCCTAGGGGAGGCGCCCCCACCTCTCCAGGTTACATGAGATGGGGTGGAAGGGGCACACAACCCCTTAGTGGGCTGGTGTGGCCCCTCCCCTTGGCCGGTAAGGTGCCCCAACACTTGTCGGGGCCTCCGAAACTCCTTTCGGTCACACTGGTCATCACCTGGTACCCCCGGAACAATTCCAGACTCCAATACCCTGATAACCCACAAGTACAGGGGATCGCAACAGTTTTTGAGGGTAGAGTATTCAACCCAAATTTATTGATTCGACAGAAGAGGAGCCAAAGAATATTCTCAAGTATTAGCAGTTGAGTTGTCAATTCAACCACACCTGGATAACTTAGTATCTGCAGCAAAGTATTTAGTAGCAAAGTAGTATGGAAGTAACGGTAACAGTGGCAAAAGTAATGATAGCAGTTTTGTAGTAATTGTAACAGTGGCAACGGTAAAGTAAATAAGCAAAGCACAATATGTGAAAAGCTCGTAGGCATTGGATCAGTGATGGATAATTATGTCGGATGCGATTCCTCATGTAATAGTTATAACATAGGGTGACACAGAACTAGCTCCAGTTCGTCAATGTAATGTAGGCATGTATTCTGAATATAGTCATACGTGCTTATGGAAAAGAACTTGCTTGACATCTTTTGTCCTACCCTCCCGTGGCAGCGGGGTCCTAGTGGAAACTAAGGGATATTAAGGCCTTCTTTTAATAGAGTACCGGACCAAGGCATTAACACATCGTGAATACATGAACTCCTCAAACTACGGTCATCACCTAGAAGTATCCCGATTATTGTCACTTCGGGGTTGTCGGATCATAACACATAATAGGTGACTATAGACTTGCAAGATAGGGTCAAGAACTCACATATATTCATGAAAACATAATAGGTTCAGATCTGAAATCATGGCACTCGGGCCCTAGTGACAAGCATTAAGCATAGCAAAGTCATAGCAACATCAATCTCAGGACATAGTGGATACTAAGGATCAAACCCTAACAAAACTAACTTGATTACATGGTAAATCTCATCCAACCCATCACCGTCCAGCAAGCCTACGATGGAATTACTCACGCGCGGTACTAAGCATCATGAAATTGGTGATGTAGGATGGTTGATGATGACGACGACGATGAATCCCCCTCTCCGGAGCCCCGAACGGACTCCAGATTAGCCCTCCTGAGAGAGATTAGGGCTTGGCGGCGGCTCCGTATCGTAAAACGCGATGAAACTTTCTCTCTGATTTTTTTCTCCATGAAAGCCAATATATGGAGTTGGAGTTGAGGTCGATGGACGTCCAGGGGGCCCACGAGGCAGGAGCGTGCCCTAGGGGAGGGGCGCGCCCCCACCCTCGTGGGCAGGGTGTGGCCCCCCTGACACTGATTCTTTTGCTAGTATTTTTTATTTATTCTGAAAAGTTGCTCCGTGGATTTTCAGGTCATTCCGAGAACTTTTATTTCTGCACAAAAATAATAGCATGGCAGTTCTGCTGAAAACAGCGTCAGTCTGGGTTAGTTCCATTCAAATCATGCAAGTTAGAGTCCAAAACAAGGGCAAAAGTGTTTGGAAAAGTAGATATGACGGAGATGTATCAACTCGCCCAAGCTTAAACCTTTGCTTGTCCTCAAGCAATTCAGTTGACAAACTGAAAGTGATAAAGAAAAACTTTTACAAACTCTATTTGCTCTTGTTGTTGTAAATATGTAAAGCCAGCATTCAAGTTTTTAGCAAAGATTATGAACTAGCCATATTCACAATAACACTTAGGTCTCATGTTTACTCATATCAATGGCATAATCAACTAGCGAGCAATAATAATAAAACTCGGATGACAACACTTTCTCAAAACAATCATAATGTGATATAACAAGATGGTATCTCGCTAGCCCTTTCTGAGACCGCAAAACATAAATGCAGAGCACCTTTTAAAGATCAAGGACTGACTAAACATTGTAATTCATGGTAAAAGAGATCCAGTCATAGTAATACCCAATACAAACTAATAGTAATGCATGCAAATGACAGCGGTGCTCTCCAGCGGGTGCTTTTTAATAAGAGGGTGATGACTCAGCATAAAAGTAAATAGATAGGCCCTTCGCAGAGGGAAGCAGGGATTTGTAGAGGTGCTAGAGCTCAATTTTAAAATAGAGATGAATAACATTTTGAGTGGTATACTTTCACTATCAACATAACAACTATGAGATCTCGATATATTCCATGCTACACACATTATAGGCGTTTCCCAAACAGAATGGTAAAGTTTATACTCCCCCACCACCAACAAGCATCAATCCATGGCTTGCCCGAAACAACGGGTGCCTCTAACTAGCAATAATCCTAGGGGAGTTTTGTTAAATTATTTTGATTTGATTTGAGCATGGGACTGGGCATCCCGATTACCAGCCATTTTCTCGTGAATGAGCAGCGGAGTCCACTCCTCTTGAGAATAACCCACCTAGCATGGAAGATACAGACAGCCCCAGTTGATACATGAGCTGCTCGAGCATACAAAACAGAATTTCATTTGAAGATTTGGAGTTTGGCACATATAAATTTACTTGGAACGACAGGTAAATACCGCATATAGGAAGGTATGGTGGACTCATATGGAATAACTTTGGGGTTTATGGAGTTCGGATGCACAAGCAGTATTCCCGCTTAGTACAGATGAAGGCTAGCAAAAGACTGGGAAGCAACCAACTGAGAGAGTGACAATAGTCATGAACATGCATTAAAATTAATCAACACTGAGTGCAAGCATGAGTAGGATATAATCCATCATGAACATAAATATCGTGAAGGCTATGTTGATTTTGTTTCAACTACATGCATGAACATGTGCCAAGTCAAGTCACTCAAATCATTCAAAGGAGGATACCACCCTATCATACCACATCACAACCATTTTAATAGCATGTTGGCACGCAAGGTAAACCATTATAAGCTCTTAGCTAGTTAAGCATGGCTTAAGCAACTGTAATCTCTAATTGTCATTGCAAACGTGTTTATTCATAATAGGCTGAATCAACAACGATGAACTAATCATATTTACAAAAACAAGAGAGGTCGAGTTCATACCAGCTTCTCTCATCTCAATCAGTCCATCATATATCATCATTATTGCCTTTCACTTGCACGACTGAACGGTGTGGATAATAATAATTGTGCACGTGCATTGGACTAAGCTAGAATCTGCAAGCATTCAATTCAAGGGAGAAGACAAGGTAATATAGGCTCTTGGTTAAATCAACAATCATGCATACGAGAGCCACTAAGCATTTTCCTTATGGTCTTCTCCTCTCGACCCCCAAAGGAAAGAAAAGAAATAAAACTATTTACACGGGAAAGCTCCCAACAAGCAAAAGAAGAACGAGAAATCTCTTTGGGTTTTCTTTTAGTTACTACTACTAGCAGACATGGAAATTAAACTAACTAATTTTTTTGGTTTTTTCTTAAGGTTTATCAAATACACAAGAATAAATCTAGAAAAAGAATTTAAACTAGCATGGATAGTACAATGAAAAAGTATGAGCACCAACGACTAGAATGGGTGTGTGAACATGAATGTAATGTCGGTGAGAAATACGTACTCCCCCAAGCATAGGCTTTTGGCCTAAGTTGGTCTATGGCCATGGATCAATGCTACTCTCTCCGGTGTACTGAGGAGTGTCATCATATTGCCACTGGTTGGCGATCTCCTCCGAATCCCACTAATAAGATGATGGACGATAAGGATCAAGTGGCGGTTCCGGCTCGGGCTCTGGGGCTGATGTCTGGCCCCGGTATGCGTAAACAACCATCGGCAAGACGAGGTAATGGCCTGCAGTTAAATCAAACAAAGAGGGTGCAGGCAAGATAATAGTCTCACTATGTTTCTTATTAAATCTCAAATTATACAAAAGCATCTTATCATCATTATTAACAATAAACTCATATGCTACCATGCTCTTATAATCTAAAAAAGTGGGGGGCAACAGCTTTTCCTCTTTCTCAAAATGCCTAATGGGTATCTTGAAATGTTTAGCAAGGCGTGCAGCATAGATACGTCCAAAGATGGGGCCCTTTGTACGGTTCAGGCTTAATCATTTAGCAATAATAGCGTCCATACTAACAGAGTTATCACAAAACAAAGCATGGAATAAAATAATAATATCAGGAACACTGAGGTTTCCGCAGTTTCCACGGCCAATTAAGCATCGACTAGCAAATATTGCAAAGTAGCATAAAACAGGAAAATGTCTGCTAGTAATTCTTGCATCGGAAACCTTCCTCGTTTCCCCTACAGTAATAGTATTGATAAATCCATCCACATCTTTACGATGTGGTTCCTCTAAGCTGCCCCCCGAAAGATATCTTACAAACTATGCAAAATTCATATAGTGGCATCTCCCTGGCCACATCATATAAATGAAACGCTATTGAAGGAGGTGACTTCTTAGGGTAAAAGTAGAAATTTTGCACAAAAGTATTGGTGAGTAAGAGACACTGTTCAGCCTGGTCGTGGAGGAAGTCGGTGAGGCCCGCATTATCAGCCAAAGAATAAAAGTCATCATCAATCTTGACTGCTCTAAAGAAATCATCACAAGGCCATTCACACGGCCGTACTTCCGCCACACGAGGAAGATTATACTTGGCCTTTTCATTCTCCTTAGTTTGTTTATCCTTAGAGCCTTGGCTAGAAGAGCCCCTCAAGAACAATCTCTTCATCTTTTTCTAGAAATTTCTGAAATTTAAATGAAACAAACTCAATATAATTGATAGCAACTACTCCCACAAGTGCCTAGAGCCTATATCATGCATTAGAATTACTTGGGACCATATAAATTTGACATGCAAGCTCAAGAATAGGGTCACCTAGGCAGCAAAAATTTGCAATGAATAAAGCACTAGAACAAAAACTAATTGGACCATTGGAGGAGTCACATACCAAGAAACAATCTTCCAAAGCAGTTTTGTGAATGGAGCTTTGAGCAAGGAGATCGAAAATCGCAGCAAAATGAGCTAGAACTCGTGCTTGAGCTGGATGGTGACTTTTTGGGGAGGAATAAGAAGTGTGTGGGTGCAGGAATAAGTGGAGGGGGGCCACTGTGGGCCCACGAGGTAGGGGGCGCGCCCTGGACCCTCGTGGCCAGGTGCCAGCTCCCCCTGCTGTGTTCTCAGTGCCAGATATTCTAAAATATTCCAGAAAAAATCATACTAAATTTACAGGGCATTTGGAGAACTTTTATTTTTGGGGTATTTTTTTATTGCATGTATAATTTAGAAAATAGACAGAAAATACTATTTTTACTTTATTTAATGTAAATAACAGAAAGTAAAAGTAGGGTACAGAAGGTTGTGCCTTCTAACTTCATCCATCTCATGCTCATCAAAAGGAATCCACTAACAACGTTGATCAAGTCTTGTTAACAAACTCATTCCGAATAACATGGAACCGGAGAAATTTCGAATAAAGCTAGGTTACCTCAACGAGGATATGCACATCCCCAATAACAAGAATATCATATTTTTCTGGACAGTAGGAAGAGGAAATTCAAAACCTCCAATAATAATAGTTGGAATTTTTCCAATAGAATTGATACTATGAACTTGAGGTTGTTTCCTCAGAAAGTGTACCGTATGCTCATTACCATTAACATGAAAAGTGACATTGCCTTTGTTGCAATCAATAACAGCCCCTGCAGTATTCAAAAAGGGTCTACCAAGGATAATTGACATACTATCGTCCTCGGGAATATCAAGAATAACAAAGTCCGTTAACATAGTGACGTTTGCAACCACAACAGGCACATCCTCACAAATACCGACAGGTATAGCAGTTGATTTATCAGCCATTTGCAAAGATATTTCAGTAGGTGTCAGCTTATTCAATTCAAGTCTACGATATAAAGAGAGAGGCATAACACTAACACCGTCTCCTAGATCACATAAAGCAGTTTTAACATAGTTTCTTTTAATGGAGCATGGTATAGTTGGTACTCCTGGATCTCCTAGTTTCTTAGGTATTCCACCCTTAAAAGTATAATTAGCAAGCATGGTGGAAATTTCAGCTTCCGATGTCTTTCTTTTATTTGTAATAATATCTTTCATGTACTTAGCATAAGGATTCACTTTAAGCATATCAGTCAAACGCATACGCAAAAAGATAGGTCTAATCATTTCAGCAAAGCGCTCAAAATCCTCGTCATCCTTTTTGTTGGATGGCTTAGGAGGAAAAGGCATGGGTTTCTGAACCCATGGTTCTCTTTCTTTACCGTGCTTCCTAGCAACAAAGTCTCTCTTATCATAACGTTGATTCTTTGATTGTGGGTTATCAAGATCAACAACAGGTTCAATCTCTACATCATTATTATTGCTAGGTTGAGCATCAACATCAACATTATCATTAACGTTATCACTAGGTTCATGTTCATCACCAGATTGTGTTTCAGCATCAGAAATAGAAATATTATTGGGATTCTCAGGTGTCTACAACAGGTTCACTAGAAGCATGCAAAGTCCTATCATTTTTCTTTTTCTTCTTTTTAGAAGGGCTAGGTGCATCTAAATTATTTCTCTGAGAATCTTGCTCAATTCTCTTAGGGAGGCTGATAATCCACAAGTGTAGGGGATCGTAACAGCTTTCGAGGGTAAAGTATTCAACCCAAATTTATTAATTCGACACAAGGGGAGCCAAAGAATATTCTTGAGTATTAGCAGTTGAGTTGTCAATTCAACCACACCTGGATAACTTAATATCTGCAGCAAAGTATTTAGTAGCAAAAGTGGTATGATAATAAAGGTAATGGTGGCAAAAGTAAAGATAATTGTTTTTGGGGTTTTGTAGTAGTTGTAACAGTAGAAACGGAAAAGTAAATAAGCGAAGAACAATATATGAAAAGCTCGTAGGCAATGGATCACTGATGGATAATTATGCCGGATGCAATTCCTCATGTAATAGCTATAACATAGGGTGACACAGAACTAGCTCCAGTTCATCAATGTAATGTAGGCATATATTCCGTAAATACTCATACGTGCTTATGGAAAAGAACTTGCATGACATCTTTTGTCCTACCCTCCCGTGGCAGCGGGGTCCTAGTGGAAACTAAGGGATATTAGGGCCTACTTTTAATAGAGAACCGGAACAAAGCATTAGCACATAGTGAATACATGAACTCCTCAAACTACGGTCATCACCGAGAAGTATCCCGATTATTGTCACTTCGGGGTTGTTGGATCATAACACATAATAGGTGACTATAGACTTGCAAGATAGGATCAAGAACACACTTGTATTCATGAAAACATAATAGGTTCAGATCTGAAATCATGGCACTCGGGCCCTAGTGACAAGCATTAAGCATAGCAAAGTCATAGCAACATCAATCTCAGAACATAGTGGATACTAGGGATCAAACCCTAACAAAACTAACTTGATTACATGGTAAATATCATCCAACCCATCACTGTCCAGCAAGCCTACGACGGAATTACTCACGCACGGCGGTGAGCATCAAGAAATTGGTGATGGAGGATGGTTGATAATGACGACGGTAACGAATCCCCCTCTCCGGAGCCCCGAACGGACTCCAGATTAGCCCTCCTGAGAGAGATTAGGGCTTGGCGGCGGCTCCGTGTCGTAAAATGCGATGAAACTTTCTCTCTGATTTTTTTCTCCCCGAACTTGAATATATGGAGTTGGAGTTGAGGTCGGTGGAGGTCCAGGGGGCCCACGAGATAGGGGGTGCGCCCTACAGGGGGGCGCCCCTCTGTCTCGTTGACAGGCCCTAGGCCCCCTGGTGTATTTCTTTCGCCCAGAAATTCTTATTAATTCCAAAAAGTGCCTCCGTGGATTTTCAGGACATTCCGAGAACTTTTCTTTTCTACACATAAAACAACATCATGGCAGTTCTGCTGAAAACAGCATCAGTCCGGGTTAGTTTCATTCAAATCATGCAAGTTAGAGTCCAAAACAAGGGCAAAAGTGTTTGGAAAAGTAGATACGTTGGAGATGTATCAGAGGCCTTCAGGATACAAAGTTTGCTGAGTCATTTTACAAGTTCTAGTAGCCACTCTAACAGCAAAATCATGTTTATTATTTAATTCATCAAGCAAATCACTTTGAGCTTTAAGTACTTGTTCTGCTTGAGTGGTAACCATAGAAGCATATTTACTAATGAGTTTAAGTTCACCTTTAAATCTAGCCATATAGTCACCCAAGCGTCCAATAATATAAGCATTGCTCTTTAATTCTCTACCAACATAAGCATTGCAATTTTCTTGTCTAGCCATAAAGTCATCAAATTCATCCAAACATTCGCTAGGAAACTTAGTAGATGGGATTTCAACTTTATCATATCTATAGAGAGAATTTACATTTACTACCTGTGTCGGATTATCAAGACCATGTGTATCTTCAATAGGTGGTATATTAACACCATGTATTTCTTCAACAGGAGGTAAATTCTTAATATATTCAGCTTTAATACCTTTTTCTTTCATAGATTTCTTTGCCTCTTGCATATCTTCAGGACTGAGAAATAGAACAGCCCTCTTCTTCGGAGTTGGTTTAGGAGTTGGCTCAGGAATTGGCTCAGGAAGTGTCTATTTTCATTAGTCAACATATTATTCAATAACAATTCAGCTTGGTCGACTGTTCTTTCCCTCAAAACACAACCAACACAACTATCCAAGTGGTCCTTGGAAGCGTCAGTTATTTCATTATAAAAGATATCAAGTATTTCATTTTTCTTAAGAGGATGATCAGGCAAAGCATTAAGTAACCGGAGAAGCCTCCCCCAAGCTTGTGGGAGACTCTCTTCTTCAATTTGCACAAAATTATATATTTCCCTCAAGGCAGCTTGTTTCTTATGAGCAGGGAAATATTTAGCAGAGAAGTAATAAATCATATCCTGGGGACTACGCACACAACCAGGATCAAGAGAATTAAACCAAGTTTTAGCATCACCCTTTAATGAGAATGGAAATTTCTTAATGATATAGTAGTAGCGAGATTTCTCATCATTAGTGAACAGGGTGGCTATATCATTTAACTTAGTAAGATGTGCCACAACAGTTTCAGATTCATAGCCATTAAAAGGATCAGATTCTACCAAAGTAATTATCTCAGGATCGATAGAGAATTCATAATCCTTATCAGTAGCAAAGATAGGTGAAGTAGCAAAAGCAGGGTCATATTTCATTCTAGCATTCCGAGATGTCTGTTTCAGTTTAGCTAATAACTTCTTAAGATCAGATCTATCATTGCAAGCAAGAATATCTCTAGTAGTTTCTTCATCCATAACATAACTCTCTGGAACAACAGGCAATTCATACTTAGGGGGAGAACCTTCATCATCAGTATCTTCAATGATTTCATTTTCAATACTTTCATTCTCTCTAACCCTAGCAAGTTGTTCATCAAGAAATTCACCTAATGGCACAGTAGTATCAAGCACAGAAGTAGTTTCATCATAAGTATCATGCATAGTAGAAGTGGCATCATCAATAACATGCGACATATCAGAATTAATAGCAGAAGCAGGTTTAGGTGTCGCAAGCTTACTCATAACAGAAGGAGAATCTAGTGCAGAGCTAGATGGCAGTTCCTTACCTCCCCTCGTAGTTGAGGGATAAATCTTAGTTCTTTCATCTTTCAAGTTCCTCATAGTGACCAGCAGATATAAATCCCAAGTGACTCAAAAAATAGAGCTATGCTCCCCGGCAACGGCGCCAGAAAATAGTCTTGATAAACAACAAGTATAGGGGATCGCAACCGTTTTTGAGGGTAGGGTATTCAACCCAAATTTATTGATTCGACACAAGGGGAGCCAAAGAATATTCTCAAGTATTAGCAGTTGAGTTGTCAATTCAACCACACCTGGATAACTTAGTATCTGCAGCAAAGTATTTAGTAGCAAGGTAGTATGGAAGTAACGGTAACAGTGGAAAAAGTAACGGTAGCAGCTTTGTAGTAATTGTAATAGTGGCAACGGTAAAGTAAATAAGCAAAGCACAATATGTGAAAAGCTCATAGGCATTGGATCAGTGATGGATAATTATGTCGGATGCATTCCTCATGTAATAGTTATAACATAGGGTGACACAGAACTAGCTCCAGTTCATCAATGTAATGTAGGCATGTATTCTGAATATAGTCATATGTGCTTATGGAAAAGAACTTGCATGACATCTTCTGTCCTACCCTCCCGTGGCAACGGGGTCCTAGTGGAAACTAAAGGATATTAATGCCTACTTTTAGTAGAGTACCGGACCAAAGCATTAACACATAGTGAATACATGAACTCCTCAAACTACGGTCATCACCGAGAAGTATCCCGATTATTGTCACTTCGGGGTTGTCGGATCATAACACATAATAGGTGACTATAGACTTGCAAGACAGGATAAAGAACTCACATATATTCATGAAAACATAATAGGTTCAGATCTGAAATCATGGCACTCGGGCCCTAGTGACAAGCATTAAGCATAGCAAAGTCATAGCAACATCAATCTCAGAACATAGTGGATACTAAGGATCAAACCCTAACAAAACTAACTTGATTACATGGTAAATCTCATCCAACCCATCACCGTCTAGCAAGCCTACGATGGAATTACTCACGCGCGGAGGTGAGCATCATGAAATTGGTGATGGAGGATGGTTGATGATGACGACGGCGACGAATCCCCCTCTCCGGAGCCCCGAATGGACTCCAGATCAGCCCTCCCGAGAGAGATTAGGGCTTGGTGGCGGCTACGTATCGTGAAACGCGATGAAACTTTCTCTCTGTTTTTTTCTCAGTGAAAGCCAATATATGGAGTTGGAGTTGAGGTCGGCGGACGTCCAGGGGGCCCACGAGGCAGGGGGTGCGCCCTAGCGGAGGGGGCGCGCCCCCCACCCTCGTGGACAGGGTCTGGGCCCCCCGACGTTGATTCTTTCGCCAGTATTTTTTATTTATTCTGAAAAGTTGCTCCGTGGGTTTTCAGGTCATTCCGAGAACTTTTATTTCTGCACAAAAATAACACCATGGCAGTTCTGCTGAAAACAGCATCAGTCCGGGTTAGTTCCATTCAAATCATGCAAGTTAGAGTCCAAAACAAGGGCAACATTGTTTGGAAAAGTAGATACAATGGAGACTTATCATACCATTCGTCCAATATAGCGATCTTCACCTCCGGACCAGTCCAGCGTTCCTCGTCATGTCCGGGTTCTCATCTGGGACTCCGAACAACCTTTGGTAACCACATATTATTCCCATTACAACTCTTGCGTCACCGAACCTTAAGTGTGTAGACCCTACGGGTTCGGGAACCATGCAGACATGACCGAGATACCTCTCCGGTCAATAACCAATAGCGGGATCTGGATACCCATATTGGCTCCCACATGTTCCACGATGATCTCATCGGATGAACCACGATGTTGGGGATTCAATCAATCCCGTATACAATTCCCTTTGTCCATCGGTATGTTACTTGCCCGAGATTCGATCGTCGGTATCCCTATACCTCGTTCAATCTTGTTACTGGCAAGTCTCTTTACTCATTCCGTAACGCATGATCCCGTGGCTAACTCATTAGTCACATTGAGCTCATAATGATGATGCATTACCGAGTGGGCCCAGAGATACCTCTCCGTCATACGGAGTGACAAATCCCAGTCTCGATTCGTGCCAACCTAACAGACACTTTCGGAGATACCTGTAGTGCACCTTTATAGTCACCCTGTTATGTTGTGACGTTTGGTACACCCAAAGCATTCCTACGGTATCCGGGAGTTGCACAATCTCATGGTCTAAGGAAAGATACTTGACATTAGAAAAGCTCTAGCAAAATAATTACACGATCTTGTGCTATGCTTAGGATTGGGTCTTGTCCATCACATCATTCTCCTAATGATGTGATCCCGTTATCAATGACATCCAATGTCCATGGTCAGGAAACCATAACCATCTATTGATCAATGAGCTAGTCAACTAGAGGCTCACTAGGGACATGTTGTGGTCTATGTATTCACACATGTATTATGGTTTCAAGTTAATACAATTATAGCATGAACAATAGACAATTATCATGAACAAGGAAATATAGTAATAACCATTTTATTATTGCCTCTAGGGCATATTTCCAACAGTCTCCCACTTGCACTAGAGTCAATAATCTAGTTCACATCACTATGTGATTGTAATGAATCCAACACCCATGGGGTTTGATCACATCTCGCTTGTGAGAGAGGTTATTAATCAATGGGTCTGAACCTTTTAGATCCGTGTGTGCTTTACAAATCACTATGTCATCTTGTAGATGCAGCTACCACGCGCTACTTGGAGCTATTCCAAATAACTGCTCTACTATATGAATCCGGTTTACTACTCAGCGTCATCCAGATTAGTGTCAAAGTTTGCATCGACATAACCCTTTACAACGAACTCTTTTACCACCTCCATAATCGAGAAAAAAAATCCTTAGTCCACTAAGGATAACTTTTACCGTTGTCCAGTGATCCATTCCTGGATCACTTTTGTACCCCTTGACTGACTCATGGCAAGGCACACTTCAGGTGCGGTACACAGCACAACATACTATAGAGCCTACACCTAAAGCATAGGGGACAACCTTCGTCCTTTCTCTCTCTTCTGTCGTGGTAGGTCCTGAGTCTTACTCAATACTCATACCTTATAACACATCCAACAACTCCTTCTTTGCCAATCTATTTTGAACTCCTTCAAAATCTTGTCATGGTATGTATTCATTTGAAAGTACTATCAAGCGATTTTGATCTATCCTTATATATCTTGATGCTCAATGTTCAAGTAGCTTAATCCAGGTTTTCCATTAAAAAACACCTTTCAAACAACCCTATATGCTTTCTAGAAATTCTACATCATTTCTGATCAACAATATGTCAACAACATATACTCATCAGAAATTCTATAGTTCTCCCACTCACTTCTTTGGAAATACAAGTTTCTCATAAACTTTATATAAACCCAAAATCTTTGATGATCTCATCAAAGCGTATATTCCAACTCCGAGATGCTTACTCTAGTCCTTAGAAGGATCGCTGGAGCATTGCATACTTGTTAGCATCTTTTAGGATTGACAAAACCTTCTGGTTGTATCACATACAACCTTTCCTCAAGAAAATTGTCGAGGAAACCAAGTTTTGACATCCTATCTGCAAGATTTCATAAATAATGTAGTAACTGCTAATATAATTCCAATAGATTATTAGCATCGCTACGAGTGAGAAAGTCTCATCGTAGTCAACTCCTTGAACTTGTCGGAAAACATCTTAGTGACAAGTCGAGCTTTCTTAATGGTGACACTTACCATCATTGTCCGTCTTCCTTTTAAGATCCATCTGTACCCAACAGCCTTACGACCATCAAGTAGTTCTTCTAACGTCTACACTTTGTTTTCATACATGGATCCTTTCTCGGATTTTATGGCCTCGAGCCATTCATCGGAATCCGGGCCCACCATCGCTTCTCTATAGCTCATAGGTTCACTGTTGTCTAGCAACATGACTTCCAAGACAGGATTATGTACCACTCTGAAGTAGTATGCATCCTTGTCGACCTAAGAGATTTGGTAGTGACTTGATCCGAAGTTTCATGATCACTACCATCAGCTTCCACTTCAATTGGTGTAGGCGCCACAGGAACAACTTCATGTGCCCCGCTACACACTAGTTGAAGTGATGGTTCAATAACCTCATCAAGTCTCCACCATCCTCCCACTCAATTCTTTCGAGAGAAACTTTTTCTCGAGAAAGGACCCGTTTCTAGAAACAATCACTTTTGCTTTCGGATCTGAAATAGGAGGTATACCCAACTATTTTGGGTGTCCCATGAAGATGCATTTATCCACTTTGGGTTCGAGCTTATCAGGCTAAAACTTTTTCACATAAGCTTCGCAGCCCCAAACTTTTAAGAAACGACAACTTAGGTTTCTCTAAACCATAGTTCATACGGTGTCATCTCAAATGAATTACGTGGTGCCCTATTTAAAGTGAATGCGGTTGTCTCTAATGCCTAACCCATAAACGATAGTGGTAATCCGATAAGAGACATCATGGTATGCACCATATCCAATAGGGTGCAGCTATAATGTTCGGACACACCATCACACTATGGTGTTCCAGGCGGTATTAGTCGTGAAACAATTTCCACAGTGTCTTAATTGTATACCAAACTCATAACTCAGATATTCATCTCTATGATCATATCATAGACATTTTATCCTCTTGTCACGATGATCTTCAACTTCACTCTGAAATAACTTGAACCTTTCAATAATTCAGACTTTTGTTTCATCAAGTAAATATACTCAGCATCTACTCAAATCATCTGTGAAGTAAAAACATAACGAAATCCACTGCGTGCCTTAGCACTCATTGGACTGCACACATCAAAATGTATTACTTCCAACAAGTTGCTTTATTGTTCCATCTCACTGAAAATGAGGCCTTTTCAGTCATCTTGACCATGTGGTATGATTTGCATGTCCCAAGTGATTCAAAATTAAGTGAGTTGAAACGATCCATCTGTATGGAGTTTCTTCATGCGTATACACCAATAGACATGGTTCGCATGTCTCAAACTTTTCAAAAAAGAGTGAGTCCAAAGATCCATCAACATGGAGCTTCTTCATGCGTTTTATACGAATATGACTCAAATGGCAGTGCCACAAGTAGGTGGTACTATCATTACTATCTTATATCTTTTGGCATGAACATGTGTATCACTACGATCGAGATTCAATAAACCATTCATTTTAGGTGCAAGACCATTGAAGGTATTATTCAAATAAACAGAGTAACCATTATTCTCCTTAAATGAATAACCATATTGCGATAAACATAATCCAATCATGTCTATGATCAACACAAACACCAAATAACAATTATTTAGGTTTAACACCAATCCCGATGGTAGAGGGAGCGTGCGATGTTTGATCTCATCAACCTTGGAAACACTTCCAACACATATCGTCATCTCACCTTTAGCTAGTCTCTGTTTATTCCTTAGTTTTTTTATTTCGAGTTACTAACACTTAGCAACCAAACCGGTATCTAATACCCTGGTGGTACTAGGAGTACTAGTAAAGTACACACTAATATAATGTATATCCAATATACTTCTATCGACCTTGCCAGCCTTCTCATCTAACAAGTATCTAGGGTAGTTCTGCTTCAGTGACCGTTCCCATCATTACAGAAGCACTTAGTCTCGGGTTTGGGTTCAACCTTGGGTTTCTTCTCTAGAGCTACAACTGATTTGCAGTTTCATGAAGTATCCCTTCTTGCCCTTGCCCTTCTTGAAACAAGTGGTTTTACTAACCATCAACAATTGATGCTCCTACTTGATTTCTACTTTCGTGGTGCCAAACATCGCGAATAGCTCAAGGATCATCATATCTATCCCTAATATGTTATAGTTCATCATGAAGCTCTAGTAGCTTGGTGGCAGTGACTTTGGAGAACCATCACTATCTCATCTGGAAGATTAACTCCCACTCGATTCAAGCGATTGTAGTACTCAGACAATCTGAGCACATGCCCAACAATTGAGCTTTGCTCCCTTAGTTTACAGGATAAGAAACTTGTCGGAGGTCTCATACCTCTTGACGTGGGCACGAGCCTGAAATCCTAATTTCAGTCCTTGGAACATCTCATATGTTCCGCGACATTTCAAAAACGTTTTTGGCGCCTCAATTCTAAACCGTTTAGCATTACGCACTGGACTATCACTATCAAACCCTAGCTAGTTCATGCATTAGAGTGATTGCATCATGTTTACTTCTAACAGAAAATTGGAAATGGGGATGACAGAACCCCCAGCACCCCCTTAATCCAACTAGGGTTTACTAAAATCATTTTCAATGAACCTGAAATGCCCTTCTAAAATGTTCATCATCTTTGCCTTGGTCTAAAACCTCTAACAAAAATGGTGCACAATTTTCTAGGACATCCTAGGGTCACTGGATTAAATCATATGTTATTTGCATTTGGAATTTTAAATGCTATAAATATTTTAAATGTCCAAATAATCATAAACTAAAATGTTTCCTGTTGGATATATTCTACACAGTGAGCATGAGTAGTTTCATGATTTTTGAAAGTGCCTAGGTATTTTTAGAAAAGCCACAAACTTGCAGAAAGAAAAGAAAACAAAAATAAAAGAGAAAGAAGCTTACCTGGCCAAACCCACCTGGCGGCCCAGCACTGTGTTGGCCCACGCCAGCCAGCTACTTCTTCCCTGCCAGGCAGGCACAGAGGTGACGCCGGCGCGCGCGAGCTCACCATGGCGCCAGCTGCTTGCCCCTCGAGCTGCTAGACGCCTCGACGTCCTCCACGTCGTCGCCCCGACCCCCTGGACATCTCATTCTCCCCCCCAGCGCCTCTCCCTCGCCCTCTCCCACCATGGCCGATGCAGCCGCAGCGGCACCGCTGTCGTAGCCGCGGCCACCATCGACTCCACGCCACCTCGCTGTGTCCAGAAGCTTCGCCGCCCTCCTCTCCATCGAGCAGACCGAGCCCCGAGCACTCGTTCGCCCCGAAACCACTGCAACAGCCTCGCCCGACCTCGCCGTTGCCGGAGATCCCTTTCGCCGTCACGCCTGCACTAGCTCGTCCCCAACCTCGCCGACTAGCTCATTGAGATCACCGTGAGCTCCTGCCTCTCCCCATCCTCTCCGTTCTCGTTGCCGTCCCCTGCAATGACCGCAACAAGCTTCACCGCACACGTCGCAGCCTGAGCTCGTCGCCGACGTAGCTCTGGCCACCCAACGGCCACACCACCTTGTCCACTGACCTCACCGCACCTCGTAGGCCAAGTAGGAGATGGCCTCATGCCTCCAGGACCACATCAACGACGATTTCGACATCGGCCGAACTCCGGCAGCTGCAAAGCTCGTGCGGCGTCGTTTCCGGCGACCTTGAGCTCAACCACCACCACCCCTCGATGTGGCTTGCTCCCAGCTGCACGTAGGTGGCCTCCGCCGTCCATTTGGTCGCCGGAGGGAGAAACCCGCACCCTCTGCCGCGTTTGGACATCGCCGGCGGCTAAACGCTGGCGAGTCAGCCCAGTTTGACCAGGGATTTGACCCCCCTGGGTCACTGACATGTGGGCCCTGCCTGTTAGTCAAACCTAGCTTAGGGTTAACTAATTCTAATTAGGTTAGTTAACTAATAGTGACACTGACCAGTGGGTCCCACTGGTCAGGTTTGACCTGGACCGCCCCAGTTGACCTGCCGACGCAGTAATTCATTTTCTGGATTTATTCCTATTCATGAAATTTCAGAAAATAGTGCTAACTTCAAAAAATCATAGAAATTAATCTGTAACTCCAACTGCAATGTGTTATATATGAAAAATAATCAAAAAATCCAATCTATCCATCTGTACTAGTTTCATGCATGTTTAAGCAAGTTAACTTGTTGTTTAGTGCAGATCATGATAAGGCACTATTTAAGATCA
Organism: Triticum aestivum; assembly: GCF_018294505.1. Taxonomy (NCBI): domain Eukaryota; kingdom Viridiplantae; phylum Streptophyta; class Magnoliopsida; order Poales; family Poaceae; genus Triticum; species Triticum aestivum. The sequence goes on from NC_057798.1 coordinate 441,605,607, forward strand.
CAAATGAGTTTGGACTTTGAATCTTTGGTTCAAAATAGCTCAAACCCATCTGGTTATAGTTGCATTAGCCCAACACACTCATTTTGTCATGTCACATGCATGCATCATATTGTTGCATATTGTTTGATATTGATTGTGTTATTGGTGCTCTATGTGGTAAGTTCTGCCCTGGAAGAATACGGCGAGTACCCGATCGAAGGACAGTATCAGACTACAGACCTGCTAGGCAAGCAACCAACCATTTGGTCATATCGATAAAATCCCATGTTCTCGCTCATGCTCTCATTTATTGCATTTAAGACAACCGCGTTTCGAACTGTTGTGTGCTATGGTAGTTGAACCCATTTCCTCTGCATGACCTGTCATTGCCACAGTAACTAGATGAAACCCACTAGCATGTGTAGGAGTTGATTGAGCCATGTATGTGTTTCCTACCTTGCTATGCCTGCTATGCTTAGAGTCGTGTCAGGTCTGGTTCATCTGGGTGATGGGATAGAGTGAAATGATCATGTCGGTAATGAGATTGATGTGTTGAACACGATTTGGTAAAGGTATCGATGAGAGGCCATGTAGGAGTACATGGTGGGTTGTTTCATTGGAACCGTCCTTAAGCACTGAGATCTGTATGTGTAATTTAAGATTCAGCTACTACCATGCATTGGGCCCGAAACCAATGGACCCTCTCAGCTTCTTAACCACCCTAGTCCTCTGTCCAGGAGATGCAAGTAGTTTCTGGTGTTTGTAGCATACTGGAGGTCGTGGGCAGTGCTGACCCTCGGGGTGGGCTGTGATGCGGCAGGTACGTGGCACGGTGTATCGGACACCCGTTTCATGTCTCGGGAACCCTGCACACATCGTTCGGGGCCGTATGCGGAAACCTCGGTCGGACTCCCTGCGGATGGAACCTGGATAGGCGATAAACCTAGACTAGAGACTTGAGTGTTTAGGCAGGCCATGGCCGACACCCTCGTTGGGATTCCGCTTGAAGGTTGCCGAGTACATGTCGTGTAAATGACGATAAGTGGTGGAAGCGTGTGTGAAGAAGTACACCCCTGCAGGGTTAACATCATCTATTCAAATAGCCGCGTCCGCGGTAAAGGACTACTTAGTTGCCTGTACAGTTCATAGACAAGTAAATGGAAACTACTAAAAGCCTCAAGACAAGTGTGAGTGTCGTGGATGGCCCTTCCATAGGATGACGGGAGTGGATCCTCGGTAGTGTATTGTTGTGGTGTGAAGTGGACTCGAGTGCGCAAAACAATTACAAGTTGGAGTCTCGTAAGATAGTTTAGCCAACAGTCGAAGTTGGCTTGCTGCAATAACCCCACCATCCCTTTATTGATAATGTGCATGTATGTAGGATCTGATGTAAGTCTTGTTGAGTACCTTTGTACTCATGTTTGCTTAATTACGTTTGCAGAAGATGATGCAACCCCTTCTGATAGTTCTACGTAGACCTTGACGTCGACGAGTAGCCTGAGGCCCAGGTGGTGATCCTGAGCACATGGTGGACCCTTGTAGGATAGATAGGCTTCTTCAAGCCTTTTACTTTCTAGATGTCTGTACTCAGACATGTTGCTTCACCTTATGGCTTGTATGCTTGTATGACTTGAATGATGAGTCGTGTAGCCCCTATCTGTATGGATGATATGTATGGCTCCCCTGGAGCCTTTAAATAAAGTACTTGAGTTGTAGAGTTTTGTTGTGATGCCATGTTGTATTTGCACATATCGAGCATATTGTGTGTATGTTTGAAATGCTTGGTATGTGTGGGATCTGACTATCTAGTTGTTTATCCTTGGTAGCCTCTCTTACTGGGAAATGTCTCCTAGTGCTTCCACTGAGCCATGGGAGCTTGCTACTGCTCCGGAACACTTAGGTTGGCCGGCATGTGTCCTTCTTCGTTCTTGTGTCTGTCCCTTCGGGGAAATGTCATGCGGTGATACTTTAAGTCCTTGTAGCTTGCTACAACTTGGGATTCACTCGCTGTTGATCGACACGTTCGTTGCTGGGTCATGTATGCCTATCCCTGTAAGTTAGCGCCACTTTGGGTTCACGACTAGCCATGTCAGCCCGGGTTATTTGTCATATGGATGCTAGCGACACTATCATATACGTGTGTCAAAAGGCGCAAACGGTCTCGGGCCTGGTAAGGCGACACCCGTGGGAATACTGTGCGTGAGGCTGCAAAGTGATATGAGGTGTTACATGCTAGATCAGTGTGGCATAGAATCGGGGTCCTGACAATCACGTAGTCATCAAAACGTGTATGTCAGATGTTCGCAACATCCATAGACGACGCTCGAGGTTCAGCACACCGAGCGGTGCATTAAGTATATAATCCTTCTGCGCAACAATGAGGACAATCATGAGTATACGGACCCAGTCCGCATAATTGCTTCTGTCAACTTTCAACTAAATTTTCTCTAGGAACATATCTTAAATAGTAGATCTAAAGCATAAGGTACGACATAATTTGCAAAGACCTTTTGACTATGTTCATGATAATTAAGTTCATCTAACCAAATTATTTAATGAACTCCCACTCAAATAGACATCCCTCTAGTCATCTAAAAGATACATGATCCGAATTGACTAGGCCGTGTCCGATCATCATGTGAGACGGACTAGACATCAGCGGTGAACATCCCCATGTTGATCGCATCTACCATACGACTCATGTTCGACCTTTCAGTCTCTTGTGTTCCGAGGCCATGTCTGTACATGGTAGGCTCATCAAGTCAACCTAAGTGTTTCGCATGTGTAAATCTGGCTTACACCCGTTGTATGCGAACGTTAGAATCTATCACACCCGATCATCACGTGGTGGTTCGAAACAACGAACCTTCGCAACTGTGCATAGTTAGGGGGAACACTTTCTTGAAATTTTAGTGAGGGATCATCTTATTTATGTTACCGTCGTTCTAAGAAAATAAGATGTAAACATGACAAACATCACATGCAAATCATAAAGTGACATGATATGGCCAATATCATCTTGTGCCTTTGATCTCCATCTTCAAGGCGCGGCATGATCACCTTCGTCACCGGCATGACACCCTGATCTCCATCATCATGATCTCCATCATCGTGTCTTCATGAAGTTGTCTCGCCAACTATTACTTCTACTAGAATGGCTAACAGTTAGCAATAAACTAAAGTAATTACATGGCGTTTTCATTGACACGCAGGTCATACAATAAATTAAGACAACTTCTATGGCTCCTGCCGGTTATCATACTCATCGACATGCAAGTCGTGATTCCTATTACAAGAACATGATCAATCTCATACATCACATATATCATTCATCACATTCTTTTGGCCATATCACATCACATAGCATACCCTGCAAAAACAGGTTAGACGTCCTCTAATTGTTGTTGCATGTTTTACGTGGCTGCTATGGGTTTCTAGCGAGAACGTTTCTTACCTACGCAAAAGCTACAACTGTGATATGCCAATTGGTATTTACCCTTCATAAGGACCCTTTTCATCGAATACGATTCGACTAAAGTGGGAGAGACACACACCCGCTAGCCACCTTATGCATCAAGTGCATGTCAGTCGGTGGAACCTGTCTCACGTAAGCGTACGTGTAAGGTCAGTCCGGGCCGCTTCATCCCAAAATGTTGTCGAATCAAGATAAGACTAATAATGGAAAGCAAATTGAACAAATCACCGTCCATAACTACTTGTGTTCTACTCGTGCATAGAATCTACAGATAGACCTAGCTCATGATGCCACCTTTGGGGAACGTAGCAATAATTCAAAAAAATCCTACGTGTCACCAAGATCAATCTAGGAGATTCTAGCAACGAGAGAGAGAGGGAGTGCATCTTCATACCCTTGAAGATCGCTAAGCGGAAGCGTTACAAGAACGCGGTTGATGGAGTCATACTCGCGGCGATTCAAATCACGGAAGATTCGATCTAGCGCCGAACGGATAGCGCCTCCATGTTCAACACACGTACAGCCCAAGGAAGTCTCCTCCTTATTGATCCAGCAAGGGGGGAGGATAAGTTGAGGGAGAGCTCCGGTAGCACGACGGCGTGGTGGTGGAGCTTGCGGTTTTCCTGCAGGGCTTCACCAAGCTCTACGGAAGAGGAGGAGGTGCTGGAGGAGGGAGGGGTTGCGCCAGGGGAAGGGAGTGGCTGCCCTCCCACCCCTCACGATATATAGGGGGAAGGGAAGAGGGTGTCGGCCCCTCTAGATGGATCTAGAGGAGAGGGCGGCGGCCAGTGGAAACCCTAGGTGGGTTTGGGCGCGCCCACCCCTAGGAAACTTGCCCCCAAGCCGGGAGGGCGGCTTCCCTAGGGGAGGCGACCCCACCTCTCCAGGTTACGTGAGATGGGGTGGAAGGGGCGCACAACCCCTTAGTAGGCTGGTGTGCCCCCTCCCCTTTGCCCATAAGGCCCCCCAACACTTGTCGGGGCCTCCAAAACTCCTTTCGGTCACACTGGTCGTCACCCGGTACCCCCGGAACAATTCCGGACTCCAATACCCATCGTCCAATATATCGATCTTCACCTCCGGACCATTCTGGAGTTCCTCGTCATGTCCGGGATCTCATCCGGGACTCCGAACAACCTTCGGTAACCACATACTATTCACATTACAACTCTTGCATCACCGAACCTTAAGTGTGTAGACCCTACGGGTTCGGGAACCATGCAGACATGACCGAGATACCTCTCCGGACAATAACCAATAGCGGGATCTGGATACCCATACTAGCTCCCACATGTTCCACGATGATCTCATCGGATGAACCACGATGTCGGGGATTCAATTAATCCCGTATACAATTCCCTTTGTCCATCGATATGTTACTTGCCCGAGATTCGATCGCCGGTATCCCTATACCTCGTTCAATCTTGTTACCGGAAGTCTCTTTACTCGTTTCGTAACGCATGATCCCGTGGCTAACTCATTAGTCACATTGAGCTCATAATGATGATGCATTAGCGAGTGGGCCCAGAGATACCTCTCCGTCATACGGAGTGACAAATCCCAGTCTCGATTCATGCCAACCCAACAGACACTTTCGGAGAAACCTGCAGTGCACCTTTATAGTCACCCAGTTACGTTGTGACGTTTGGTACACCCAAAGCATTCCTACGGTATCTGGGAGTCGCACAATCTCATGGTCTAAGGAAAGATACTTGACATTAGAAAAGCTCTAGCAAACGAACTACACGATCTTGTGCTATGCTTAGGATTGGGTCTTGTCCATCACATCATTCTCCTAATGATGTGATCCCGTTATCAATGACATCCAATGTCCATGGTCAGGAAACCATAACCATCTATTGATCAACGAGCTAGTCAACTAGAGGCTCACTAGGGACATGTTGTGGTCTATGTATTCACACATGCATTACGATTTCAAGTTAATACAATTATAGCATGAACAATAGACAATTATCATGAACAAGGAAATATAATAATAACCATTTTTTATTGCCTCTAGGGCATATTTCCAACATCCCAGGGGCCGCCTTCTAGGGACTCGTTGTCTTCTAGCAGCTGACCTCCTGGACTAGCCGGCCCGAGGAGCCAGCCGTACGTCCGGAAGGTGCGAGGGGCCTTGCCGGCCCCGATGTCTTGAAATGCTATGAGGCTGTGATGAGGCTACCCATGGTCAATCCCTCCGACACTTTCGAGAGAGGCACACTGGCTGGTATCTCTACTCATCCAAATCCTCACCAAGCGACGAGGACGTCCAACAACCAAGAGAGCCTCGAAGTGGATGAAGGGCTCCCACCAAGGAGGCCTTTACATAGGTTACATCGTAACAATTTTCACAATTTAATTCACAATTATGGGTACGAAAATACTCCTCGGATGCACATATCGTCCAATTGGGACATATCTCGTCCAAGAGAAAGTGATGTAGGAACAAACACCTAGGGCCCGAAAAATAAACATATTATGGCTGAAGTGGAGAAAAACACTGAGTTGCTCCATAAAGCCCTTCATGAGATTCAAGGCTTGAAGGAGGTGCTCGTGAATCTATTGGGAGTTATACCACCACCACCACCTTCTTCATCACCAAAAGAAAATTGAGTATCGGGTATGGGCACTCCCCTTGGCTTCCGTCAAGCTTGGGGGAGGTGCCCCGGTATTGTATCACCCCACTATATTTGCCTTTATTTATTTTAGTTTGATCTTTTGCTTTAGATGAATAAAAGTTTAGTTCGATCCTTTCTTTTCAAGAGTTTGCTTAGTGATCTATCTTTGTAATCGTGTGCGAGATATATAATAAAGTTTAGTTTGAGTTTTTGCTTTCTTTACTTTCATGTTGTAATAAAAAGAAAGGAAATAAATTAAAAAGATCATATGCTAATCTTATGGTAGGTGATGACACCACATAAGGAAAAGTATAAGTAGAAAATTTTATTAGAGATTGACAAACATAGCATTGGTCAATAATGCAACTCATGAAAGAATTAATAAGGGAAGAGAAGATTCACATATAAATACACTATCCTAGAAATCTTTTGTGATTGTGAGCCCCCATCAAAATATTATATGCCAAAATTGTTGACGTTGGACAAGGAAGACGACATAATGATTCATGTTTGTTCATATTCACATAGAAGTTATATTGTCATAGATCCTTCAACATGTGGTGCTTGCCCCTATCTTTGCTAGCCAAAAATTCCACACTAATAGAGATACTACTTGTGCATCCAAAGACCCTTAAACCCAAATCTTATTTTCAAGAGTCCAACATACCTACCTAGGGATTGAGTAAGATTCCTCAAGTAAATTGCCATCGGTGCAATAAGGCAATAAAAATTGCTTCTAAAAGTGTGAGATCATTTAGTGTAAGAGAAAACTGAGCGTTGTATGAACTTGTGATGGTGCAGAATAAAAGCGACAGACTGCATAATAATGGTTGCCATCACAAGGGGCAATAAAACGTGACGTTCTTTTGCACTAAGGGGTTGAGCATACAAACAAATGAGCGCATGGCAACCTCTGATTCCCTCTGCGAAGGGCCTATCTTTTACTTTTATGTATTTACTTTTATGCAAGTGTCGAAGTTTTTCTATCTCTATTCCTTTTATTTTTCTCCTTTGGCAAGCATTATGTGGTGAGGGAAGATCTAGGCACATATGTCCAGTTGAATATGGGTAGCATGAGTTATTATTGTTGACATCACCCTTGAGCTAAATATGTTGGGAGGCGAAACCATAAGCCCCTATCTTTCTATGTGTCCGGTTGAAACGTTTTGCTCATGTATATGCGGTGAGTGTTAGCAATCATAGAAGACTATATGATGGTTGAGTATGTGGACTTGCCTAAAGGCTCGGATACATGACCCTTCCTAAAAAAATGATGAATTTTAGTTGCAAAGTTAACTGAAAACATAGTTTATTGGTTTCTAATAGAATTTATGCTTTATATTTTGATTATGTGATGAATTGTTACTTATTTGTGAGAAGTCTATGATAAAAGTTCTATGATAAAAGTCTTATGTTTAAGTTTGTTGTTGTTATAATAATCTACATGATGCTTCTATGTCCGTATTTTGTTTTATCGGCACCTCTCACTCTAAGCATGTGGACATGTTTCTTGATTTCGGTTTTCGCTTGCGGACAAGCGAGGTCTAAGCTTGGGGGAGTTGATACGTCCATTTTGCATCATGTTTTCCTACTGTTATTTATGATGTTTTTATGCATGATAATGCTTTTTGGAGTAATTCTAATGTCTTTTCTCTCATGGGAGAATTCCGGCAGCTGGAAATCTGGACCTGAAAAAGCTACGTCAGGCCACCTATTCTGCACAACTCCAAACAAGCTGAAACTTTACGAAGATTTTTATGGAATATATGATGAATATTGGAGCAAATAAGTATTGGAGGGGGCCACCCTGGTGAGCACAAGACACCAGGGCGCGCCTAGGCCCCGAGGTGCGCCCTGGTGGGTTGTGCTCATCGAGGCCCACCTTCGGTGCCCATCTTCTAGTATATAAGTCATTTTGACCTAGAAAAAATAAGGAGAGGACTTTCGGGATAGAGCGCCGCCGTCTCGAGGCGGAACTTGGGCAGGAGCACTTTTGACCTCCAACGAAGCGATTCCACCGGGGGAACTTCCCTCCCGGAGGGGGAAATCATCATCATCACCACAAACAACTCTCCCATCTTGCAGAGAGAAATCTCCATCAACATCTTCAACAACACCATCTCATCTCAAACCCTAATTCATCTCTTGTGTTCAATCTTTGTACCGGAACAATAGATTGGTGCTTGTGGGTGACTAGTAGTGTTGATTACATCTTGTAGTTGATTGCTATATGGTTTATTCAGTGGAAGATTATATGTTCAAATCCATTATGCTATTTAATACCTCTCTGATCTTGAGCAATTATCATTTGTGAGTACTTACTTTTGTTCTTGAGGTCACGGGAGAAATCATGTTGCAAGTAATCATGTGAACTTGATATGTGTTTGATATTTTGATAGTATGTATGTTGTGATTCCCTTAGTGGTGTCATGTGAACGTCGACTACCTGACACTTCACCATATTTGGGCCTAAGGGAATGCATTGTGGAGTAGTTATTAGATAATGGGTTGTGAGAGTGACAGAAGCTTAAACCCTAGTTTATGTGCTATTCCATAAGGGACCGATTGGATCCAAAAGTTTAATGCTATTGTTAGAATTTATTCTTAATACTTTTCTCGTAGTTACGGATGCTTGCGATAAGTAGGAGGTTTGTTCAAGTAAGAACGGCACCTAAGCACCGATCCACCCACATATCAAATTATCAAAGTACCGAACACAAATTGAATCGGCATGATGAAAGTGACTAGATGAAATTCTCGTGTACCCTCAAGAACGCTTTGCTTATTAAAAGAGACCATTTTGGCATGTCCTTTGCCTCAAAAGGATTGGGCTATCTTGTTGCACTTTTGTTACTACTATCATTACCTGCTCGTTACAAATTATCTTGCTATCAAACTATCCTGCTACTCACAATTTCAGCACTTGCAGACATTACCTTGCTGAAAACCACTTGTCATTTTCTTCTACTCCTCGTTGGGTTTGACACTCTTACTTATCGAAAAGAGCTACAATTTATACCCTATACTTGTGGGACATCAACTAGCACCTCGGCAAAGGAGCGAAGGAGTGGTGCGGCGGGATGATGAAGAACTATTGTCCGAAGAGAGTGATATCTACGAATATCGGCTGCCGGGCAGGGAACCCAAGAAAAATGGGTCGGCAGAGCCCTTGGGGATCCATAAATATCCACATGGAGCAGGCACAGGTGGGTCTGGAGCACAAGCCACATACAGACCAATTGGGCCCACCTGCGAGAGAGGTTGGCCCGAGAGGGGAGGAAACGCCTCAGAGGACAGCTGATCCAAAGAAAGCAATGGGGCGGAACCAAGCTACAATCCACGCAATCCGCAACAGGGCCCAACACACCAACTAGTCCCAACTCATCTCCCACCCCCACTAGGGTTTCCATACCAAACACGGAAATGGGTGATGTTGGCGGTGCCGCTGCCACTACGGTCGGTACCACTAGCTCGCGAGAAGGGGGGTGGAGGAACATGAAGCAGATGTGGAAGCGAGCGGGGAGCCAGGATAAGGACCAAGCAAACCGCTCACCTACGATGGTTGGAAAAGCTTATGGGCACGCCGTGAGCGCGGGGAACCACTGCCCAGGACGGATCAGGACCGCAAGGGAACCCACGACGAGCGGGGAGGCGTCCATCAGGGGAGAATTGCGTCGACAACCCCCTACCAAGCTGGCCGCCGCCGCCACCAGTACAAAAAACAAACCTAATCGAGAGCACCTCCCCTCGGGGAGGTCTCCTCATCTGAATCCACATCATCTTCATATCGAGAGCCCAAAGTCGATGAGAAATGGATCCATGGGTAAAGAGAAGGGCGGCAACAAAGCCGCTAGGGGGAGGGAAGAGAACTGGGAAGGGGGAGGAAGGAACCAGTGGCTGCGAGGGAGCGCCAGGAGCGGAAGGGGCGGGGGGCAGGAGGCACCCGAGGGAGAGGACGCCGGAGAGGGTGAGGAAGGAGGGAGAGCAAAGGGAGGAGAGGACAGAGCCATCTCTGAGTGAAAAAAAATTGGAGCACTACAAGGGGTAGATAAATTTCACGTCTTCATAAGACCTCACCGGGCGTCTTGTGCATCGCCCCCCTGCAAGGCCCTCCTCCGATGTATCTTGCATACAATGCTCGATATTATGATACACGGTGGCGTATTCGTGTGCGAATAATACTTTCAACATTTTATGAATCTAACACTAACCAACTTTAGTTATTAATGACATTTGTACAGTCACTAACAGCGAGTCGATGAGTCTTGTTTGAAGAGAAACGAGCGAAGTTTCACAACCACCCGGATGCGCATGGCAACCACTTTCAGCTGCCGCGGAGCAGGGCCATGACTAGCTGGTGCCAACTGCTGGCGTTTTTAGAAAGAACGTTAACGTCGTGGAAGCAGACAGTGGATTGGTTTGTTTGCGTCTTGCGATTCAGGAGTTGCCCAGGCGCCACCGACACAGCCCATTCTCCCAAACAAAGTATACTAGACATAAGAAACGCCGGAATAAAATGGAAAATGGAATCCTTAACGTGATGGAGGATGAAATTTCTTGTAGTACTGCTCCAGTTTCTTCGCCTGTTCCAGCGGAGCACGCAAGTTCGCATCGGCATTAGTCCCTTAACGAATTTTATAGTCGAGGTTAAGCTCTGACCCAGACAATGATTGGTTACCTGATTATAGGGGGGGAAATGAAAGAGAGAGCAGCGCGTGGTGGCATCTTCCATCAGGGCATGGCCAATGCGACACGGTGGACAGATGCCCCAGCCATCCACGTCGGCTCGGGTGGTCCACAAAGGTTGAAACTGTTGTGCAGAGGGTAAAGCGGGTGCTTGCAGAGGAGACTGCCTCCTTACTGACAAAAGCTTGCTGCATGGTGGAAGATGTGTGTGTGGGAGGCTGCATGCCGTGTCGTTTTGGAGGAAAGTTAGACAGAGAAATGAAAAAGTAGAGAAAAGATGGGTCCTCAAATGAGGCTGCCGCATTTCAAGAGTGATTTGATACGGTGGTCTCAAACTTACTAACCTACGTGGACTGGCTGGAGCGACACCAAAGTGATGCCTCCATTGTACATGCCCTCAGTCAGTCACTGGCCACCGATGACAGATATCCATCCATCATGCGGTCTGAAAAGATGAGCTAATCTTGTCTCCCTGCGCCGTTCTTTTGCCTAATTAATCCCTTGTATCTAATCAACCCACAACCCGATGCCTTAGTGGTCCATTTTGATACTACCCCAACACTAGTTTGATGAGGAAAACGATTTTTGTGCTACTTTCCTCTCTCCCTAGAAAGAAAGAGAATGTTATCTCCAACAGCAGTACCCGCTCTACGGTTTCGAAAACCTTTTGAACCGTACGCGTACTCTGATTTCTATGCAACAATAGACAAGTTGTCGACCAAAAACTTCTGATGCGCTCCAACCAATGGCTGTTCTTGGTACGATTTGATAAATTAGCTACAGAATGCCATGCATTACTTTTCCTAATTTTGTGTGCATCATTTGTGTACTATTAGAGCAACTTCAATGCGCCGACGCAAACGGACAGCGATTTTGTCTGTTTTTTGTCCATTTAGATCGGCCATTTGCTCGGCGATTTGGGTCGGTAGTGCGCCCAACGCGCATATTTGCCCGCGTGACCGGCTTGCCGCCATTTTTGAACAAATATACACACATTTTGCATAGTTTCCCAAGCAAACAAAAAATAACATAGTTGCACAACCATATAAATTTAGCATAGTTTACAAGTCGAATAAAAATTAAATTGTCTCAAATATATTTTATGATTAAAAAAAGATACATCTATTGGTTGCCAATATGAGCCCACATATATTCAACCAAATCATTTTACAGTTGCATGTGAGTTTCCTAGTCACGCATTTCATGATGAAATTGGGTGAGCTGTGCAAACGTTGTCGCTCCTCCTCCATGCTCAGGCACAACATTCTCACCCTGAAACTGAAACCCTTGATCGTAAATACGTTCCGGACGCTCATCCTCTATGACCATATTGTGCATGGTCACACAAGCAGTCATCACCTCCCACAACTTCTTGGTGCTCCAATTTCTAGTAGGATACTGAAAGATGCCTCATCGAGATTGCAGAACACTAAGGCACGCTCGACATTCTTCCTAGCAATCTCTTGCTCTTGGGCAAATATTTTTCTCTTCTCTCCGACAGGGTTGAGGATTGTCTTCACAATAGCGGTCCATTGAGGATAGATACCGTCACCTAGGTAGTATCCTTTGTCGTCGTTGTGGCCGTTGATGTTAACATTCACCGACGGGTTGTTGCCTTTGACAAGCCTTGCAAACACCTGCGAGCGCTGAAGCACATTGATATCATTGTGCGATTCGGCCATGCCGAAGAAAGAGTGCCAGATCCAGAGATCTTCTGAGGCCACGGCCTCAAGTATGATAGTTCATCCTTATACTGCACTTGCCAAGCAGAACGCCAGTTCTTCCACTCCCAGTGCATGCAGCCTATGCTGCCAAGCACTCAGAAGTCGGCTCTCTCAAGTACTCAGGGTCAAACACAACAATCATAGCCTTTCAAAACCTGTACATAGACTAGGCATGTAGAGTCGCTCATATGGACGTACTCATCAATGATATCATTGGGCACTCCGTATGCAAGCATCCGGATGGCTGCAGCGCATTTGTGATAAGATGAGAAGCCAATCTTTCCAATGGCATCGTCTTTGCACTCAAAATAATTATCGTATCTGACCATCCCCTCTCTAATACAGTTGAAAACATGCCTAGGCACACGAAAGCGCCACTGGAATTTTTGATGTTTGAACAATGGGTTGGTTGTGTCAAAGTAGTCCTTCCAAAGAAGAAAATGACCGCTCTCTTGGTTGCGATTCAACGCCGGAATTTGCCTCGGGATCGAGCCCCGGGCCGCTGCCTATTAAGGTGGCCATGAACCAACACAACAGCCACCATCTCCTCATCATCGGATGAGAAATTGTTGGAGTCACATAGAAAATTGTTGAAAAAGAACTCGGCGGCCGAGTCCATTTTGTACCTTGAGGCAAACTGACGAACAGCTTGTGGGCGTCAACAAACAAGCTGGCCGGCGGCGAGACGCGCACCTCCCAAAGGTCTAGGTGGCTGGCCTCGCGGCGTCCAACGAGCGTGGCGGCGTCGGGCCCATGGGGCGGTGTCGGATGAAGAAGCTGGCCGGGGCGGGGAGGCGACTTCCTGCTAGCGGTGACATCGGAGTGGGGGGGTGGGAAGCTGCGATGGCCCGGTGGCGAGGCGGCGGTGGCGGCGATGGCGTCGACGAGGCGGGGCGGGCGAGGGCTTGCTGTCGATAGGGGTGGCAGAGACACCGAAAATGGGCGACGGCGATGACGGGGCGGGCGAGGGCTTGCTATCGATAGGGGTGGAAGAGGACGGCCAATGCGCCACCGACTAGCGGGTCAGGGGGAGGAGTAGGTGCGCGTCCGCTTCGTGTCCGCTCCAACGCAAATCAGGCTCAAAATCGGGTTGGGAATGGATCGGCAGGCACACGGAAAACAGTCGCACGTCCGTTTGTGTCGGTGCTCTGGGCCGACTTTTCTGTTTGCGCCGACCAAAACGGACACTTGCGGATGAAATGGGTCGGCGCATTGGAGTTGCTCTTGCGTTCGTTCCGAAAAACTTGTGTTAGATTTGTCTACATACGGATGTACCTAGACATGTTTTTCGTATGTAAACAAATCTAAGACAAGCTTTTTGGGACGGAATAAGTTGCATGATAGTACATATCGTATTCCAGTAGCAAAATATTTATCACATACGGGAACAATAAAAATGCATACTGAATGATTCGTGGATAGAAAACCTAGGCTCGGGTCCCGCCCGGCCCAGCCGTTGGAACTAGATATCAGGCCCAAGTCGGCAGTGGAAAAGCCCGTCGGGCCTCGGGTTGGGCCTCTTCCATAAAACGCAAATTTGGCAAGCGCAGGCCTAGCCTACCGTGCCGTTCAGACTCAAAACCTTGGCCCAGGCCTGGCCCGTGCGCAAGACCAGGCCAGGCCGGGTTGGGCTTTTTTGGGCCGGGCCGGGTTTTCCATGGCCAGGTACCACTGCGCGTTGCTAGAGGCGCAATCCCGACCCGCTCCAATAGCGAGTTCTGATTTATATCTGAATAATAGAGTAGTAAATGACTTTCTTTTGCATCCTTTTTCGTAGGGGGGACCCAGGAGAACATCAAATCCCGCTTGCAAAATGTTCTACTACACAAGAAGTATTGAAAAGAGACAATATCATCGAGAGTCATAGAATTTGTGGTTAATGTTCAGTTTCATACTAGAACTTTTCAAATACGGATTTCTAGTCACATAACCTGGCATCGGGTGCAAATACGGTGCTTTCTCTCGTATCTGATCATACGACTGTCCTATGTGGCGCGCCAGCGCGGCACAGGCCCACCGGTCAGTGTCTAGAAGCGAATTTATTGCAGATAACTTCCTTGCATTTTATTATTTATGTATAAAATTCTTCAGATAATGAAAAAAAACTGTGGCAACGTGGTTGGAATACATGTTGTTCTGCTTGGCGACTTGAATAGCTAGCCAGCGGGACAATCACTCTATACGTCCAACCTGCACAACTTACTTTAAATACGTATATCTTATCAATACGGATCGTACAAATTATATTTTTTGAAAATTTACGGGAGTACTATATTTACATTGAATTGGCACTTATCCCTAGATAATAAGAGGGTAGCTATGACTAGAACTTTACACACATTACCTATCTTTAGATATAGCTTCCCCGCAAAAGTAACTTTATATACAGATGGCTGGCCTTGGGCTCATAATATCAAAACTATACAACAAAGGGCACTCTGATCTCTATTTATCTCTAAGAAACTAAAATCAAGTTTATCTTTAGCGAATTGACGATGCGCATACTTAGATTGCGATGCCTAAAGGATGTCTGAACAACGTAAAGTGCAAAGGCAACATAAAAGGAAACAAAATACACACCGGAATATAAGTTGTTAAAATTCAAAAAACAAGAATATAAGTTGTTTTCTTACATAAAAAATATAAGTTATTTTCTTACATAGAAAAAAAAAGGAATAATGGACAACAAAACTTCGGGTCCATCTATAGTACCAACATCATCCTGGTCGGTTGGTTAGCCCACACACGTGCAGCGAGCGACAAAGGTTTGAACCACGTGGCTCCCGTTTTTTGGTTTTAGATTTCAATTTTATTTCGTAAGGTCTTCAAAGATATATAAATTACGGTGTGCAGGTTAGACGTGAGCCAAAAAAGAATAATGGATAACAAAACTTTGGGTCCATTTGTAGTACCAACGTCATCCTGGTCGGTTGGTTAGCCCACACACATGCAACGAGCGACAAAGGATTGAACCAGTGGCTCCCGTTTTTTGGTTTTAGATTTCGATTTTATTTCGTAAGGTCTTCAAAGATATATAAATTTTCATGTGCAGGTTAGGCGTGAACCATGAGTTGTCTAGCGGCTATCCATGCTCGGTACTTCCTCCATCTCATAATGTAAGACGTTTTTTTATACTACTAGTGTAGAGTTAAAAAAACATTTTACATTATGGGATGGAGGGAATAGTTAAAACTAGATTGTGGGATCGAACCAGGGCGCTGCAGCCTTTTCATTGTTTGAGCGATTTTATACGCAAATAAATAAATTGCTAGGTAGTTATCCGCAGCCAATGACAGGTGGGTCTATGCTGTGCTGGCGCGTCACATGGGCAAGCCATACGGCCAGACACGAAAGAAAGCACCGTATTTACATCTAATGTCAAGTTATATGATCACAAACCTGTATTTTTAAAATTTTAGCATCAAACTAAATATAGAGAGCAGGTTCTATGACTATCGAGGGTATTACCACTGTTGAAAATAAGCAAGCGGTGCACACAGACATCAGATCAAGGTACAACGATTATATGAACTGATCACACGCACACGCAGCGGCAGGGTTACCCAGGGCAGGGCCACAACATGTCAATATCCATCCGGCAGGAAATGACCAGGCAACGCAGCCAATGAGCCAAGCCGGTTTGCTGTACACGCCTAGTCGGATAGAGAGATGATCGGCATTCAGCAAGTACGGGAATCGATCAGAGGGACATGCATTTGTCCTCCTTCTCACTGTTCCCGCGTCAGGCTGAATAATTACTGCAGCCCGCCCTAGGAAAAGGTCTCTGGCGCCACGGCTCGTCCTAGGGGCCCACCAACGATCGGGCCACCTTTCTTTTCCCTTTCTGTGCATCTTTATCCTCGCTCCTCGGGCGGGAAACCCCTTTCTCTGTGCTGAGCGGCATGGCGCGGCCGAATTTCGTGTTTTGACCCTTTTTGGAAAGGATTTCAGGATTTGATCCCTGTTTGAAATTTTTTCGTGATTTGACCCTTTTGCTACCGCCAGGGCCTACGGCGGTAGGGTTAGATAGCCTACCGCCACGGCCCATGGCGGTAGGGGTGCGACGGAGGGGGACGGCGGCCGTTTGACTGCGCTGACGTGGATAAGTATCTACCGCCAGGAGGCCTGGCGGTAGGGTGTCCAAACCTATCGCCAGAGCACCTGGCGGTAGGTTCCTGTCTCAGTGTAACGATTCTGTAACGAAGAATTGAGTTGCCCTGGCGGTAGGCTGTTTGACCCTACCGCCAGGGGCCTTGGCGGTAGGGTCTTGTTTTTTCAGTGTAACGATTCTGTAACGAAGAATTGAGTTGCCCTGGCGGTAGGCTGTCTGACCCTACCGCCAGGTGCCTTGGCGGTAGGGTCCTGTGTTTTATGAATTTAAGTTCATTTGCTTGCTTCTTTTCAAATTCAATATGACAATAATATTATAGCAATTTTCACAAATATGACAACAATATCACAGATCTCAAACAATTAAACTTGGGCATCACATACACATTAACAAATTTGAAGTGCATAGAACATTTCAAACGAACTTCAACTAATTAGTAAACGGAGTTCCACATAGTTTCACAAATAGCAAACACATAGATCCACAAATAGCAAACACATAGTTCCACGTAGCTTCATAACCACCCGAATAGTTCAATCAAACGAAGTTCAACGAAACTAAAAGAGCCAACTATCGAAGAGCATAATCAGTTGCTCCTTCCCCTCTTGGAGGTACGGTCCTCGTTACTCTTTGAACGATGCTTTTCGGTCTTATTCTTGGGCCGTCGAGGAACCGGTCTCTGGAAAGGGCCCGGACTCAGCAAATCCTTCTTCTTCGGATTCCTCTTCTTCGGCAGCTGAGATGCTTGAGACGTTTGAGTTGCTGGAGGTCCATAATCT
Organism: Triticum aestivum; assembly: GCF_018294505.1. Classification (NCBI taxonomy): domain Eukaryota; kingdom Viridiplantae; phylum Streptophyta; class Magnoliopsida; order Poales; family Poaceae; genus Triticum; species Triticum aestivum. Next base: position 441,622,982 of record NC_057798.1, read on the forward strand.
TCATCGTACTCCTCCTCCCCGTTGCTCTCATCCTCCTCCTCCCCTTCTTCATATATGGCCTCCTCCTCCTCCTCCTCCTCCTCCTCCTCCTCCTCTCCAACCAACCTAGACGACGAGGGAGCATGGCTCAATGAGCCGATGATACCCTATGTGGCTACAGGCTGATGAGCTTCAACTGACCCAACTCCAGCACAGCCAAGCAGCCCTACCAGCTTGCGACAATGCTGCACGAACTTCTGCACTCACAATGAAGCAAGGTCATAATAAGTTCAGATCGACTGACTGCAAGTGAACAAGATGCATCTGTTCCGAGGAGACTAAAATTGTACCTTCATCGTCCCCCTGACTCTGGTCTCAGATTGTACGCTCCCGGGAAGATGACCTAGTGCATCTGAGGCTTCAAAGATGCATCTGTTCAGCTCACCGGACTGCAACGACATAAGTCAGTCACGTTGACGAATAAAATATTTTAAATACGACCGTCGGTTCAAACGTACCACTCTGTTGATGAGGGGTGCAAACTCCCTAAATCCACTGTGCATGTCTCTGATGCCGGTCTGGTATGCCTGTTCATTGGGGTCAGCCCACTCCAGCTCCGCGATGTCTTCCGCCATCCATCGAGGCCTGAGACGAAGACGGTGCTTCTGGCCATCATCGTACCACCTCATGTGTCGGCCCAGGTAATCATCCCAGTTAGTCACTCTCCTCTCCATGTCTTTACGCCACCTCCATCGGTTCCACTCCGTCACATGAGTCTTATGCTCCTCTCCCCAGTTTGTGATCGACTGATTCTTCTGCCGGCTCATCCTGCAAGGCATAAGCAACAAGAATCATCATAAGCGCAATGAGATCATCATAAGCAACAAGAAACATGATAATCTCACGGAGAACAAAGAGCTCATAGGTGCAGCGCGTGGCCGCCGGTATCGGTGGGCTGGCCCGGTGGGGTATGCTGATAAATCCCAAACTGCGTGGCCACGCGTTGTGGCAAATGCCACTCGACGCCGTACACACAGATCATGGGCACGATGCACCGCCAGATACCACGGTCTGCATCGCACATCACGTTCAGATCAAAGGCCCACTCTCGTTCTTGTCGATACGGGCACCAGATTACCTATTACATATACCTTGGTAAGTTCGCACTCTCGGTCAATAGCGGAATCAAAGAGAAAGGTGTTGTGCGAGTTCATATACCTGCGTATGCGTCAAAGTGTCCAACTCGTTGGTGTAGGTCTTGTACGAAGTCTTGTTTAGGCCCGTGTAGAGTTTGACAACGTCCCACTCGTAAGCTACGGTGGGGTTTCGAGTCTCGTCGCCTTCTTCGCCATAGTCTTCCCATGGGCGTCTTGGCAACTTCTCCGGACGCCCCACCGGCAGCCGCTCCCACATCCAAATGGAGAAGGCCCAGACAAAGCCACCCATATTGGACTTGTCTCCCGTCCTCTGCGTTGTGTCGTCAAGCTGCAAAACATCAAATGAGGATCAGATATAGGAAAATGTCATGGACACACTTTCGTAGGTAGGTACGCAATTAGACACTCTCTTACCGAACGGTATAGGTAGGCGAGAGATGCCGCCCCCCAACTGTACCCTGCATCCCAGTCCGCTAGGAAGAACAGATACACCCAGTTGGCAGAGTTCCCGGAGCTGTCTGGAAACACGACCTCTGAGAGAATATACCACAGATAGGACCTCGCGTACAACTCCACAGTCGCCTCATCTGCGCCTTGGGGGCATGTCCTCCGGTGCTCCGAGAGCCAGGGCAACGGCACACCGGATGTACGGTTACTCTTGGCACCGGGGCAGTCGCCGATGAGGGTGGTGACCCTCTCCTGCCAGTTGGCCCTTTCCACTCGACCGGTGAGTGCATGACCCTCGATCGGCATTGCAGTAATCATCCCCCAGTCCTCTAGGGTCACCGTCATCTCCCTGCATGGCAGATGGAAAGAATGGGTCTCCGGTCTCCAACGGTCAATCAGAGCTGTGAGAGCCGCGTGGACAAGCGTCGGCGGCTGACGCTTGAACTGCAGCACGAAACCCAACAGACGGGCTCTCTTGAAGAACGGCGCGTAGCACTCGTCGTAGTCCATATGCCCATGAACCCCGTGACCCCTCATGCGCAGTGGCTGGAGCGTCTGTTAAAAAGTGAACGCCAAAAAGTTAGGAAATCATTTTCATCAATCCGAGAACTTTGATCAAAATTTCTTTCATATCACTTACCTCTCCGTTCTCTATGAAACGGGCACGATGACCCTTGTCGAATGCCCAGTCCAGCATGCAGTACCGTGGGCCGATGTTGTCCGCAAGAGGTGGCCGCCGTAATAGAGTTTCATAAACAAAAGCACCATAAGCATAAGCATACATAAACAAACAATGAACTCAAATCATATCAAGATCAAATTTTAAGCATATTCCTCCAACAACATCTACTACACATGATGGATCAAATCATATCAACATGCATCATATAAAAAAACCTCCAACATACATCATAGCTTCATATTTTTAAACAAAATTTTCCAAATAATATCGTCATATCATCATATCAACATGCATCATCAAACTAGGGTTCATCTTCACACTAGAGCATATCATCATATCAACATGCATCATCAAACTAGGGTTCATCCCTTTATCAACAATACATCATAATTTTTTTAACAAAAAAAATTATGAACTAGGGTTCATCTTCACACTAACATATGAACTATTGATTAGAGTACATATCCAATACCACTACTTACTAAAGAACTAAGAACTACAACTACAATCAATCTTAGGTGAAAAAAATCAATCTAAGTTCAAAAACATGAGGGATTTCAAGCAAATAATGTGTCAAATCGGTAGCAAGTTTGCAAAAACTAATTGGAGGGATCGGAGGAGCTTACGGTTCTCTCCTCGGGGCCATCTCGATCCGCCAAAACGGTGAAGAATCGGTGAAGATCCAAGGGGGGAGTGGAGGAGATGAGAGAGGGAGAGAGGGGCGACTTGGGGGAGAAAGAAAGGAGAAACTGCCGACTTGGGGGAGGGGAGGGGTGGGGAGAAGGGAAGGGGCGCGGTCTCAGGCGAAATAACTGCCCCGCACCCTACCGCCAGGGCCCCTGGCGGTAAGGTTAGACAGCCTACCGTTAGGGCCCATGACGGAGGGGGACGGCGCCGTCTTCGCATGCTGACGTGGATAAGTTTCCTACCGCCATGGGACCTGGCGGTAGGCTATCTAACCCTACCGCCAGATGCCCTGGCGGTAGGCAAAAGGATCAAATCTCGAAAAATTTTCAAACCGGGACCAGATCCTGAAATACTTTCTAAAAAGGGTCAAAACACGAAATTCAGGGGCATGGCGCGGCTTGGACGCTCACAACCATGAGCCAATCCATCGGAAGGCAGATGCTTTTTTTTCTCGTGGAGGTGAACAAAGATGCTGTAGATCTAGCTTTCTGCTTCGCCAATTGGACGGGGTAGAGTAGCTGTTGAGTTGTGTACCTATCGGCATCGATCAGGTTGACCTCCTGCCTGCCATTGAAGCGATGGAATGGGTTGGCTAGCTTGCGAAAATGAAAGAGAAAACATAACACCATTAAAATAAACGAAAGGAAATGGCTTTAATTAACGAAAACACTAACGCCCACACATGTGGCAACATTGCAACTCGCCCACACGCATGTATCACCGTCCAGTTAAGTTTGCACGACTTTTGACACACCGAGGCAGTTTTCGCGTGTCATGTAGGACAAGGCCGGTGTGTGGGCGTTGGAGAGGTCGCTCACACGCTCTACAACACGCGGTTGCCAGCTGTGCTATGTGGGCGAAGTAGTTTCTGCCCACACAACCACCACCTAGTCCACGCGCGTGTGGACGAACTGCTTTTCGCTCACACGACAGTCGTACGTTGTTGGATGGCAACTGCAGTTGCGCGTACATGGCAAGTAGGTAAACACACATGTCAACTATGATTCGTTTGCTAGACGGCAACTGCAGTTGCACGTACGTGGCAATCAGGTAAACATACATGGCAACTGTGATTAACCACACGTGGCAACTAGGTAAACACACATGGCAATTATTGTTTGACCATATGTGGCAAGTAGTTAATCACACACGACAACTATGATTTGATTAGACGCGTCAACTACCATAAAATAGACATGGCAGGTATAGTTAAGCAAAACAGAGAGTTGTCATGCTTTTAGAACCATATTTGCCAACCCGGATAACTACATCTGCCATCCCGGATGGCAACTAAATCGTCATCCCGCGGGTGCCTATTGTAGCTGCGCCAGGACGTGTGGGCATATTTGCTTCATGCCACACGCGCGGGGTGAAGATGAGTAGTACTTGTTGGGCGTGTGGTGATACGTCTCCAAACGTATCTATAATTTTTGATTGTTCCATGCTATTATATTACCCGTTTTGAATGTTTATGGGCTTTACTTTACACTTTTATATTATTTTGGGGACTAATCTACTAACCGGAGGCCCAGCCCGAATTGCTGTTTTTTTTTGCCTATTTCAGTGTTTCGAAGAAAAGGAATATCAAACGAAGTCCAAACGAAATGAAACCTCCGGGAGCGATCTTTTCGGAACAAACGCAATCCAGCAGACTTGGAGTGGACTTCAAGCTGTAAACGAGTCGGCCACGAGGGTGCCCGGTGTGCCCCCCACCCTCGTGGGCCCCTCGTTACTCCACCGACGTACCTCCTTTGCCTATATATACTCCCGTACCCTGGAAACATCCAAGAGCACCACGAAAACCTAATTCCACCGCCGCAACCTTCTGTATCCGCGAGATCTCATCTAGGAGCCTTCGTCGGCGCTCCGCCGGAGGGGGAATCGACCACGGAGGGCCTCTACATCATCTCCAAGGCCTCTCCGATGAGTTGTGAGTAGTTTACCACAACCTTCGGGTCCATAGTTATTAGCTAGATGGCTTCTTCTCACTCTTTGAATCTCAATACAAAGTTCTCCTCGATCTTCTTGGAGATCTATTCGATGTAACTCTTTTTGCGGTGTGTTTGTCGAGATTCGATGAATTGTGGGTTTATAATCAAGTTTATCTATGAGAAATATTTGAATCTCTTCTGAATTCTTTTATGTGTGATTAGTTATCTTTGCAAGTCTCTTCGAATTATCTGTTTGGTTTGGCCTACTAGATTAATCTTTCTTGCAATGGGAGAAGTTCGTAGCTTTGGGTTCAATCTTGCGGTGTCCTTTCCCAGTGACAGCAGGGGCAGCAAGGCACGTATTTTATTGTTGCCATCGAGGATAAAAAGATGGGGTTTATATCATATTGCATGAGTTTATCCCTCTACATCATGTCATCTTTCTTAAAGCGTTACTCTGTTCTTATGAACTTAATACTCTAGATGCAGGCAGGAGTCGGTCGATGTGTGGAGTAATAGTAGTAGATGCAGAATCGTTTCAATCTACTTGTCATGGACGTGATGCCTATATACATGATCATGCCTAGATACTCTCATAACTATGCTCTTTTCTATCAATTGCTCGATAGTAATTTGTTCACCCACCGTAATACTGATGCTATCTTGAGAGAAGCCACTAGTGAAACCTATTGCCCCCGGGTCTATCTTTTATCTTTTCCATCTACTTTTATTTGCATCTTTTACTTTCCAATCTATATCATAAAAATACCAAAAATATTTATCTGATCTTATTATCTCTATCAGATTTCACTTTCGCAAGTTACCATGAAGGGATTGACAACCCCTTTATCGCGTTGGTTGTGAGGTTCTTGTTTGTTTGTGTAGCTGTGTGGGACTTTTGAGGAGCCTCCTACTGGATTGATACCTTGATTCTCAAAAACTGAGGGAAATACTTACGCTACTTTGCTGCATCACCCTTTCCTCTTTAAGGGAAAACCAACGCAGTGCTCAAGAGGTAGCATGTGGCACGAAGTAGCTACGCCCACACGTGTGGACAATTCTACTATTCGTCCACACACAACCCGTGTGGGTTGCCCCCTGCTCCATGCCACACACGGTGTGTGGGGGAATGCCTATTATGCCACACATGTGGTGGATATCAGCGTCCTTTATTAAGGGGCCTGATAATGCCCACACGTGTGGCATATTAGATATCCGCTCACACGCCCTAGTAGCATAATCAGGAGGCAGCCAACACGGGTTGTGTGTGGGTGAACATTAGAATTGCCCATACGTGTGGGCGCAGTTACTTCGGGCCACACGTCCAACAAGTACTATTCATTTTCACCCCGTGTGTGTGGCACGAAGCAAATATGCCCACACGTCCTGACGCAACTACGTTAGGTACCCGTGGGATGACGATTTAGTATCCATCCGGGATGACAAATGTAGTTGTAAAAGCATGGCAACTCTCTTTGTTTTGGTTAAATATAGTTGCCATGTCTAATTTATTAGTTGTCGCGTGTAGTCAAACCATAAATTTCCTGTGTGATTAATTAATTACTTGCCACATATGGTCAAACAACAGTTGCCATGTGTGCTTACCTAGCTGCCACGTGTGGTCCAACCATACTTGTCATGTATGTTTATCTGGTTGCCACGTACGCGCAACTGCAGTTGTCGTCTAGCAACGAATCATAGTTACCATGTGGGTTTACCTAATTGCCACATACGCACGCCATCCAACAATGTATGAGTGTCCTGTGGGCGAAAAGCAGTTCGCCCACACGCGCGTGGACTAGGTGGTGGTTGTGTGGGCAGAAACTAGTTCGCCCACACAGCACAGCTGGCAAACCGCGTTCTGTGGGGCGTGTGGGCGAACTCTCCAATGCCCACACACATGATGATGTCCACGTGGCAATCAGATTCTAAGAGATTCCTTTAGGATTCGTGCAAAACAGAATCAACGTGGATAAAGGCATGTGAATGATGTGCGAACATGCCACACGTGTGGGTGTTATCATTTGGGTTTATTAATAGTATAAGGTGAACTCCAGCACACGACCCCAAACGGACGTCCGTTTTGCCAGGATTCTGTCTATTTGGGTAGGGCAATGGGGTCATGTTCGGGCCTGTCCTGGGATGCGGCGGTCGTGCGCCTAACGCGTGGACGCATCCTTTGGCCCCATCCCGTCCGCCACGGCAAAAAATGCCCATATATTCATATTTCAATGTTCAAAACTAGTTTGCACGTTCAAATATTAATCGTATGAAAATAAAAATAGTTTTACAACCCAATCGAAATTGTCTCTAATAAAATAGTTTTACAACCAAATCGAAGTTGTCTTGAATGAACATAATGAACCAATACATCCATTGGTTGCCAATGTGAGTCCACACATGCTCAACCAAGTCATTTTGAAGATCCAAATGAGTGTGCCAATCACGTAGTTCACGATGAAATTCGGCAAACTGTTCAAACATGGTCGGTTCTTGGTGCAGGGGCTCAACATTTTCACCTTGAAAATCCAATCCTTGGTCGAAGATGCCGTTATCACGCTCGTCCTCGACGATCATGTTGTGCATGATCACACAAGTAGGCATCACCTCCCAAAGCTTCCCTTCATCCCATGTCAGTGCAATGTTTCGAACGATACCCCATCGGGATTGAAGCACACCAAAAGCACGTTCCACGTCCTTTGTAGCACTCTCTTACATTTGGGAAAATCTCTTTCTCTTCTCGCCTTGGGGGTTCGAGATTGTCTTCACAAAAGTTGACCACTGAGGATATATACCATCAGCTAGGTAGTATCCCTTGTTGTACTGTGGCCATTGATATAAAAGTTGACAGGTGGGGAGTGGCCTTCCGCAAGCCTTGCGAAGACTGGAGAACACTGCAGCACTTTGATATCATTGTGATAACCTAACATGCGAAGAAAGAATGCCATATCCAAAGATCTTGCGAAGCCACCGCTTCTAATATGACAGTGCACGCTTTAACATGCCCCTTGTACTAGCCCTGCCAAGCTAATGGACAGTTCTTTCACTTCCAGTGCATACAATCTATGCTGTCAAGCATGCCTGGAAAGCCTCTAGCTACGTTGGTTGCCAACAACCTTTCTGTATCAGCGGCATTTGGCTGCCTCAAGTACTCACGGCCAAACACTGCCACCACGGCCTTGCAGAAGTTGTACAGTGACATGATACGTCTGCAACGTATCTATAATTTTTTATTGTTCCATGCTATTATGTTACCCCTTTTGGATGTTAATGGGATTTATTTTATACATTTATATAATTTTTGGGACTAACCTACTAACCGGAGGCCCAGCCCGTATTGCTGTTTTTTTGCCTATTTCAGTATTTCGAAGAAAAGGAATATCAAACGGAGTCCAAACGGAATGAAACCTTCGGGAGCGTGATTTTTGGAACGAACGTGATCCAGAGGACTTGGAGTGCAAGTCAAGAAGCAGCCGAGGCGGCCACGAGATAGGAGGGTGCACCCACCCCCTCTGGGCGCGCCCCCTATCATGTGGGCCCCTCAGGCGGCCACCGACGTACTTCTTCCTCCTATATATGCCTATGTAACCTGAAAACATTGAGGGAGCCAACGAAACACAATTTCCACCACCGTAACCTTCTGTATCCATGAGATCCCATCTTGGAGCCTTCGTCGGTGCTCCGCCGGAGGGGGAATCGACCATGGAGGGCTTCTACATCAACACCATAGCCCCTCCGATGAGTTGTGAGTAGTTTACCACAGACCTTCGGGTCCATAGTTATTAGCTAGATGGCTTCTTCTCTCTTTTTGGATCTCAATACAATGTTCTCCCCCTCTCTTGTGGAGATCTATTCGATGTAAACTCTTTTTGCGGTGTGTTTGTCGAGATCCGATGAATTGTGGGTTCATGATCAACTTTATCTATGAGAAATATTTGAATCTCCTCTGAATTCTTTTATGTATGATTGAGTTATCTTTGCAAGTCTCTTCGAATTATCAGTTTGGTTTGGCCTACTAGATTGATCTTCTTGCCATGGGAGAAGTGCTTAGCTTTGGGTTCAATCTTGCGGTGTCCTTTCCCAGTGACAACAGGGGCAGCAAGGCACGTATTGTATTGTTGCCATCGAGGATAAAAAGATGGGGTTTATATCATATTGCTTGAGTTTATCCCTCTCCATCATGTCATCTTGCTTAATGCGTTACTCTGTTCTTTATGGACTTAATACTCTAGATGCAGGCAGGAGTCGGTCGAGGTTGTTGGGGAACGTTGCAGAAAATTAAAAAAATTCCTACGGTTTCACCAAGATCCATCTATGAGTTCATCTAAGCAACGAGTCATGGGAGAGAGATTGCATCTACATACCACTTGTAGATCGCGTGCGGAAGCGTTCAAGGGAATGGGGATGATGGAGTCGTACTCGCCGTGATTCAAATCACCAATGACCAAGTGCTGAACCGACAGCACCTCCGCGTTCAACACACGTACGGACCGGATGACGTCTCCTCCTTCTTGATCTAGCAAGGGGAAGGAGAGGTTGAGGAAGAAGGCTCCAGCAGCAGCACGACGGCGTGATGATGGTGGAGAGGCAGTACTCCGACAGGGCTTCGGCAAGCACTCAATGGAGGAGGAGAGGTGTTGGGGAGGGGAGGGGCTGCGCCTTGGATCAGGTGTTCAGCCCTTCCCTCGCCCCTCTATTTATAGGGGAAGGGGGAAGGGGGCCGGCCCCCTCTAGATGAGATCTAGAGGGGGGGCGGCGGCCAGGGAGGGGGGTTTGCCCCCCAAGCAAGGGGGGCGCCCCCACTAGGGTTCCCCCCCCCAACCCTAGGTGCATGGGCCCAAGGGGGGGCAGCCCTCCAGGGGCTGGTTCCCTGCCCCTTGCGGCCCATGAGGCCCTCCGAGAGGGGTGGCCCCTCCCGGTGGACCCCCGGAACCCCTCCGGTGGCCCCGGTACAATACTGATATGCCCCCGAAACTTTCCGGTGTCCGTATGACAACTTCCCATATATAAATCTTTACCTCCAGACCATTCCGGAACTCCTCGTGACGTCCGGGATCTCATTCGGGACTCCGAACAACATTCGGTAATCACATACAAGTCTTCCTAATAACCCTAGCGTCACCGAACCTTAAGTGTGTAGACCCTACGGGTTCGGGAGACACGCAGACATGATCGAGACGGCTCTCCGGTCAATAACCAACAGCGGGATCTGGATACCCATGTTGGCTCCCACATGCTCCTCGATGATGTCATCGGATGAACCACGATGTCGAGGATTCAATCAACCCCGTATGCAATTCCCTTTGTCAATCGGTACGTTACATGCCCGAGACTCGATCGTCGGTATCCCAATACCTCGTTCAGTCTCGTTACCGGCAAGTCACTTTACTCGTACCGTAATGCATGATCTCGTGACCAAACATTTGGTCAATTTGAGCTCATTATGATGATGCATTACCGAGTGCGCCCAGAGATACCTCTCCGTCATACGGAGTGACGAATCCCAGTATCGATCCGTGTCAACCCAACAGACACTTTCGGAGATACCTGTAGTGCACCTTTATAGTCACCCAGTTACGTTGTGACGTTTGGTACACCCAAAGTACTCCTACGATATCCGGGAGTTACATGATCTCATGGTCTAAGGAAGAGATACTTGACATTGGAAAAGCTCTAGCAAAACGAACTACACGATCTTGTGCTATGCTTAGGATTGGGTCTTGTCCATCACATCATTCTCCTAATGATGTGATCCCGTTGTCAATGACATCTAATGTCCATAGTCAGGAAACCATGACTATCTATTGACCAACGAGCTAGTCAACTAGAGGCTTACTAGGGACGTATTTGGTCTAAGTATTCACACGTGTATTACGATTTCCGAATAACACAATTATAGCATGAATAAAAGACAATTATCATGAACAAGGAAATATTATAATAATCCTTTTATTATTGCCTCTAGGGCATATTTCCAACAGTCTCCCACTTGCACTAGAGTCAATAATCTAGTTACATTGTGATGAATCGAACACCCATAGAGTTCTGGCGTTGATCATGTTTTGCTCGCGAGAGAGGTTTAGTCAACGGATTTGCGACATTCAGATCTGTATGTACTTTGCAAATATCTATGTCTCCATCTTGAACATTTTCACGGATGGAGTTGAAGCGACGCTTGATGTGCCTAGTCTTCTTGTGAAAGCTGGGCTCCTTGGCAAGGGCAATAGCTCCAGTGTTGTCACAGAAGAGTTTGATCGGCCCCGATGCATTGGGTATGACTCCTACGTCGGTGATGAACTCCTTCACCCAAATTGCTTCATGTGCTGCCTCCGAGGCTGCCATGTACTCTGCTTCACATGTAGATCCCGCCACGACGCTCTGCTTGCAGCTGCACCAGCTTACTGCTCCACCATTCAACATATACACGTATCCGGTTTGTGACTTAGAGTCATCCAGATCTGTGTCGAAGCTAGCGTCGACGTAACCCTTTACGGCGAGCTCTTCGTCACCTCCATAAACGAGAAACATGTCCTTTGTCCTTTTCAGGTACTTCAGGATATCCTTGACCGCTGTCCAGTGTTCCTTGCCGGGATTACTTTGGTATCTTCCTACCAAACTTACGGCAAGGTTTACATCAGGTCTGGTACATAGCATGGCATACATAATAGATCCTATGGCTGAAGCATAGGGGATGACACTCATCTCTTCTTTATCTTTTTCCGTGGTCGGGCATTGAGCTGAGCTCAATCTCACACCTTGCAATACAGGCAAGAACACTTTCTTGGACTGATCCATTTTGAACTTCTTCAAAATCTTATCAAGGTATGTGCTTTGTGAAAGACCAATGAGGCGTCTCGATCTATCCCTATAGATCTTGATGCCTAATATGTAAGCAGCTTCTCCAAGGTCCTTCATTGAAAAACACTTATTCAAGTAGGCCTTAATGCTGTCCAAAAGTTCTATATCATTTCCCATCAAAAGTATATCTTCTACATATAATATGAGAAATGCTACAGAGCTCCCACTCACTTTCTTGTAAACGCAGGCTTCTCCATAAGTCTGCATAAACCCAAACGCTTTGATCATCTCATCAAAACGAATGTTCCAACTCCGAGATGCTTGCACCAGCCCATAAATGGATCGCTGGAGCTTGCATACTTTGTTAGCATTCTTAGGATCGACAAAACCCTCCGGCTGCATCATATACAGTTCTTCCTTAAGATGCCCGTTAAGGAATGCCGTTTTGACGTCCATCTGCCATATCTCATAATCATAGTATGCGGCAATTGCTAACATGATTCGGACGGACTTCAGCTTTGCTACGGGAGAGAATGTCTCATCGTAGTCAACCCCTTGAACTTGTCGATAACCCTTAGCGACAAGTCGAGCTTTATAGATGGTAATATTACCATCCGCGTCTGTCTTCTTCTTAAAGATCCATTTGTTTTCTATCGCTCGCCGATCATCGGGCAAGTCTGTCAAAGTCCATACTTTGTTTTCATACATGGATTCTATCTCGGATTGCATGGCTTCAAGCCATTTGTTGGAATCTGGGCCCGCCATCGCTTCTTCATAGTTCGAAGGTTCACCGTTGTCTAACAACATGATTTCCAGGACAGGGTTGCCATACCACTCTGGTGTGGAACGTGTCCTTGTGGACCTACGAGGTTCAGTAGCAACTTGATCCGAAGTACCTTGATCATAATCATTAATTTCCTCTCCAGTTGGTATAGGCACCACAGGAACATTTTCCTGAGCTGCACTACTTTCCAGTTCAAGAGGTAGTACTTCATCGAGTTCTACTTTCCTCCCACTTACTTCTTTCGAGAGAAACTCTTTTTCCAGAAAGGATCCGTTCTTGGCAACAAAGGTCTTGCCCTCGGATCTTAAGTAGAAGGTATACCCAATGGTTTCCTTAGGGTATCCTATGAAGACGCATTTTTCCGACTTGGGTTCGAGCTTTTCAGGTTGTAGTTTCTTGACATAAGCATCGCATCCCCAAACTTTTAGAAACGACAGCTTAGGTTTCTTCCCAAACCATAATTCATACGGTGTCATCTCAACGGATTTAGACGGTGCCCTATTTAAAGTGAATGTAGCTGTCTCTAGAGCGTATCCCCAAAATGATAGTGGTAAATCGGTAAGAGACATCATAGATCGCACCATATCCAATAGAGTGCGATTACGACATTCGGACACACTATTACGCTGAGGTGTTCTAGGCGGCGTGAGTTGTGAAACGATTCCACATTTCCTTAAGTGTGTACCAAATTCGTGACTTAAGTATTCTCCTCCACGATCTGATCGTAGGAACTTTATCTTTCGGTCACGTTGATTCTCTACCTCATTCTGAAATTCCTTGAACTTTTCAAAGGTTTCAGACTTGTGTTTCATTAAGTAGACATACCCATATCTACTCAAGTCATCAGTGAGAGTGAGAACATAACGATATCCTCCGCGAGCCTCAACACTCATTGGACCGCACACATCAGTATGTATGATTTCCAACAAGTTGGTTGCTCGCTCCATTGTTCCGGAGAACGAAGTCTTGGTCATTTTTCCCATGAGGCATGGTTCGCATGTGTCAAATGATTCATAATCTAGAGACTCTAAAAGTCCATCAGCATGGAGCTTCTTCATGCGCTTGACACCAATGTGACCAAGGCGGCAGTGCCACAAGTATGTGGGACTATCGTTATCAACTTTACATCTTTTGGTATTCACACTATGAATATGTGTAACATTACGTTCGAGATTCATTAAGAATAAACCATTAACCATCGGGGCATGACCATAAAACATATCTCTCATATAAATAGAACAACCATTATTCTCGGATTTAAATGAGTAGCCATCTCGTATTAAACGAGATCCAGATACAATATTCATGCTCAAACTTGGCACTAAATAACAATGATTGAGGTTCATAACTAATCCCGTGGGTAAATGTAGAGGTAGCATGCGGACGGCGATCACATCGACCTTGGAACCATTCCCGACGCGCATCGTCACCTCGTCCTTCGCCAGTCTCCGCTTATTCCGCAGCTCCTGCTGTGAGTTACAAATATGAGCAACGGCACCGGTATCAAATACCCAGGAGTTACTACGAGTACTGGTAAGGTACACATCAATTACATGTATATCAAATATACCTTTAGTGTTGCCGGCCTTCTTGTCCGCTAAGTATTTGGGACAGTTCCGCTTCCAGTGACCCTTCCCCTTGCAATAAAAGCACTCAGTCTCAGGCTTGGGTCCATTCTTTGACTTCTTCCCGGCAACTGGCTTACCGGGCGCGGCAACATCCTTGCCGTCCTTCTTGAAGTTCTTCTTACCCTTGCCCTTCTTGAACTTAGTGGTCTTATTGACCATCAACACTTGATGTTCTTTCTTGATTTCAACCTCTGCTGACTTCAGCATTGAAAATACTTCAGGAATGGTCTTCACCATCCCCTGCATATTGTAGTTCAACACAAAGCTCTTGTAGCTCGGTGGGAGCGACTGAAGGATTCTGTCAATGACCGCCTCGTCCGGGAGGTTGATCTCCAGCTGGGACAGGCGGTTGTGCAACCCAGACATTTTGAGTATGTGCTCACTGACAGAACTGTTTTCCTCCATCTTACAACTATAGAACTTGTCGGAGACTTCATATCTCTCGACCCGGGCATGAGCTTGAAAAACCATTTTCAGCTCCTCGAACATCTCATATGCTCCGTGTTTCTCAAAACGCTTTTGGAGCCCCGGTTCTAAGCTGTAAAGCATGCCGCACTGAACGAGGGAGTAATCATCAGCACGTGACTGCCAAACATTCATAACATCTTGGTTCTCTAGGATGGGTGCTTCACCTAGCGGTTCATCTAGGACATATGCTTTCTTGGCTGCTATGAGGATGATCCTCAGGTTCCGGACCCAGTCCGAATAGTTGTTGCCATCATCTTTCAGCTTGGTTTTCTCTAGGAACGCGTTGAAGTTCATGTTGACATGAGCGTTGGCCATTTGATCTACAAGACATATTTTGCAAAAGTTTTAGACTAAGTTCATGATAATTAAGTTCATCTAATCAAATTATTGAATGAACTCCCACTCAGATTTGACATCCCTCTAGTCATCTAAGTGTTACATGATCTGAGTCGACTAGGCCGTGTCCGATCATCACGTGAGACGGACTAGTCATCATCGGTGAACATCTCCATGTTGATCGTATCTTCCATACGACTCATGTTCGACCTTTCGGTCTCTTGTGTTCCGAGGCCATGTCTATACATGCTGGGCTCGTCAAGTTAACCCTAAGTGTTCTGCATGTGTAAATCTGTCTTACACCCGTTGTATGTGAACGTAAGGATCTATCACACCCGATCATCACATGGTGCTTCGAAACGACGAACTTTAGCAACGGTGCACAGTTAGGGGGAACACTTTCTTGAAATTATTATAAGGGATCATCTTATTTACTACCGCCATTCTAAGTAAACAAGATGCATAAAACATAATAAACATCACATGCAATTATATAAAGTAGTGACATGATACGGCCAATATCATATAGCTCCTTCGATCTCCATCTTCGGGGCTCCATGATCATCTTTGTCACCGGCATGACACCATGATCTCCATCATTGTGTCTTCATGAAGTTGTCACGCCAACGACTACTTCTACTTCTATGGCTAACGCGTTTAGCAATAAAGTAAAGTAATTTACATGGCGTTCTTCAATGACACGCAGGTCATACAAAAAATAAAGACAACTCCTATGGCTCCTGCCGGTTGTCATACTCATCGACATGCAAGTCATGATTCCTATTACAAGAACATGATCTCATACATCACAATATATCATTCATCATTCATCACAACTTCTGGCCATATCACATCACATGACAATTGCTGCAAAAACAAGTTAGACGTCCTCTAATTGTTGTTGCATCTTTTACGTGGCTGCAATTGGGTTCTAGCAAGAACGTTTTCTTACCTACGAATAACCACAACGTGATTTTTGTCAACTTCTATTTACCCTTCATAAGGACCCTTTTCGTCGAATCCGCTCCAACTAAAGTGGGAGAGACAGACACCCGCTAGCCACCTTATGCAACTAGTGCATGTCAGTCGGTGGAACCTGTCTCACGTAAGCGTATGTGTAAGGTCGGTCCGGGACGCTTCATCCCACAATACCGATGAAGCAAGAAAAGACTAGTAGCGGCAAGCAAGTTGACAAGATCTACGCCCACAACAAAATTGTGTTCTACTCGTGTAATAGAGAACTACGCATAAACCTGGCTCATGATGCCACTGTTGGGGAACGTTGCAGAAAATTAAAATTTTTCCTACGATTTCACCAAGATCCATCTATGAGTTCATCTAAGCAACGAGTCATGGGAGAGAGATTGCATCTACATACCACTTGCAGATCGCGTGCGGAATCGTTCAAGGGAACGGGGATGATGGAGTCGTACTCGACGTGATCCAAATCACAAATGACCAAGTGCTGAACGGACAGCACCTCCGCGTTCAACACACGTACGGAGCGGATGACGTCTCCTCCTTCTTGATCCAGCAAGGGGAAGGAGAGGTTGAGGAAGAAGGCTCCAGCAGCAGCATGACGGCGTGATGATGGTGGAGTGGTAGTACTCCGACAGGGCTTCGCCAAGCACTCAACGGAGGAGGAGAGGTGTTGGGGAGGGGAGGGGCTGCGCCTTGGATCAGGTGTTCATCCCTCCCCTCGCCCCTCTATTTATAGGGGAAGGGGGAAGGGGGCTGGCGGCCAGGGAGGGGGGCTTGCCCCCCAAGCAAGTGGGGCGCCCCCACTAGGGTCCCCCCCAACCCTAGGCGCATGGGCCCAAGGGGGGAGGGCTGGTTCCCTGCCCCTTGCGGCCCATGAGGCCCTCCGAGAGGGGTGGCCCCTCCAGGTGGACCCCCGGAACCCCTCCGGTGGCCCCGGTACAATACCGATATGTCCCCGAAACTTTCCGGTGTCCGTATGACAAGTTCCCATATATAAATCTTCACCTCCGGACCATTCCGGAACTCCTCGTGACGTCCGGGATCTCATCCAGGACTCCGAACAACATTCGGTAATCACATACAAGTCTTGCTAATAACCCTAGCGTCACCGAACCTTAAGTGTGTAGACCCTACGGGTTCGGGAGACACGCAGACATGACCGAGACGGCTCTCCGGTCAATAACCAACAGCGGGATCTGAATACCCATGTTGGCTCCCACATGCTCCTCAATGATGTCATCGGATGAACCACGATGTCGAGGATTTAATCAACCCCGTATGCAATTCCCTTTGTCAATCGGTACATTACATGCCCGAGACTCGATCGTCGGTATCCCAATACCTCGTTCAGTCTCGTTACCGGCAAGTCACTTTACTCGTACCGTAATGCATGATCCTGTGACCAAACACTTGGTCACTTTGAGCTCATTATGATGATGCATTACCGAGTGGGCCCAGAGATACCTCTCCGTCATACGGAGTGACAAATCCCAGTCTCGATCCGTGTCAACCCAACAGACACTTTCGGAGATACCTGTAGTGCACCTTTATAGTCACCCAGTTACGTTGTGACGTTTGGTACACCCAAAGTACTCCTACGGTATCCGGGAGTTACACGATCTCATGGTCTAAGGAAGAGATACTTGACATTGGAAAAGCTCTAGCAAAACGAACTACACGATCTTGTGCTATGCTTAGGATTGGGTCTTGTCCATCACATCATTCTCCTAATGATGTGATCCCGTTGTCAATGACATCTAATGTCCATAGTCAGGAAACCATGACTATCTATTGACCAACGACCTAGTCAACTAGAGGCTTACTAGGGACGTATTTGGTCTAGGTATTCACACATGTATTACGATTTCCGGATAACACAATTATAGCATGAATAAAAGACAATTATCATGAACAAGGAAATATAATAATAATCATTTTATTATTGCCTCTAGGGCATATTTCCAATAGAGGTGTGGAGTAATAGTAGTGGATGCAGACAGGAGTCGGTCTACTTGTCACGGACGTGATGCCTATATACATGATCATGCCTAGATAATCTCATAATTATTCGCTTTTCTATCAATTGCTCGACAGTAATTGGTTCACCCACCGTAATACTTATGCTATCTTGAGAGAAGCCACTAGTGAAACCTATGGCCCCCGGGTCTATCTTTTATCATATAAACTTTTAGTCTACTTTTATTTGCATCTTTACTTTTTGCATCTATATTATAAAATACCAAAAATATATTTATCTTATCATACTATCTCTATCAGATCTCACTTTCGCAAGTGGCCGTGAAGGGATTGACAACCCCTTTACTACGTTGGTTGCGAGTTCTTTATTTGTTTGTGTAGGTGCGTGGGACTTTTGAGGAGCCTCGTACTGGATTGATACCTTGGTTATCAAAAACTCAGGGAAATACTTACGCTACTATTGCTGCATCACCCTTTCCTCTTCAAGGAAAACCAACGCAAGCTCAAGACGTAGCAAGAAGGATTACTGGCTCCGTTGCCGGGGAGGTCTTCGCTCAAGTCAAGACATACCAAGTACCCATCACAAACCCATCTCCCTCGCATTTACATCATTTGCCATTTGTCTCTCGTTTTCCTCTCCCCCACTTCACCCTTGCCGTTTTATTTGCCCTTCTTTCCCAATCTCCTCTCTCTCTCTCTTTCGCTTGCCTTTTTTTGTTTGCTTGTGTGTTGGATTACTTGTTGCCATGGCGCAAGATAATACCAAATTGTGTGATTTCTCCAATACCAATAATAATGATTTCCTTAGTACTCCGATTGCTCCTCTTAATGATGTTGAGTCTTGTGAAATCAATACTGCTTTGCTGAATCTTGTTATGAAAGATCAATTCGCCGGCCTTCCTAGTGAAGATGCCGCTACTCATCTAAACAACTTTGTTGATTTGTGTGATATGCAAAAGAATAAAGATACGGATAATGATATTGTTAAATTGAAGTTATTTCCGTTTTCACTTAGAGATCGTGCTAAAGTTTGGTTTTTGTCTTTGCCTAAAAATAGTATTGATTCTTGGAACAAGTGCAAAGATGCTTTTATCTCTAAGTATTTTCCTCCCGCTAAGATTATCACTCTTAGGAACGATATTATGAATTTTAAACAACTTGATCATGAGCATGTTGCCCAATCTTGGGAAAGGATGAAATTGATGATTCGCAATTGCCCTACTCATGGTTTGAATTTATGGATGATCATACAAAAATTTTATGTCGGTTTGAACTTTGCTTCTAGAAATCTCTTAGATTCGGCCGCGGGAGGCACGTTTATGGAAATCACGTTAGGAGATGCTACAAAACTTCTTGATAATATTATGGCTAATTATTCTCAATGGCATACCGAAAGATCTTCTAGTAAAAAAGTGCATGCATAGAAGAAATCAATGTTTTGAGTGGAAAGATGGATGAACTTATGAAGTTGTTTACTACCAAAAATACTCCTCTTAATCCCAATGATATCCCTTTGTCTACTTTGATTGAGAATAATAATGAATCTATGGATGTGAATTTTGTTGGTAGGAATAGTTTTGGAAGCAATGCTTA
Source organism: Triticum aestivum (assembly GCF_018294505.1). Lineage (NCBI taxonomy): Eukaryota > Viridiplantae > Streptophyta > Magnoliopsida > Poales > Poaceae > Triticum > Triticum aestivum. Next base: position 441,642,430 of record NC_057798.1, read on the forward strand.
TAGAGGAAACTTTAATGCTAGACTGTTCCCTAGTAATTCCTCTAATAATTATGGAAATTCCTACAATAATTCTTATGGTAATTTTAATAAGATGCCCTTTGATTTTGAGAATAGTGTGAAAGAATTTATGATTTCTCAAAAGAATTTTAATGCTTGCTTGAAGAAAAATTGCTCAAAGTTGATGATTTGGCTAGGAACGTTGATAGACTTTCGCTTGATGTTGATTCTCTTGAACTTAGATCTTCTTCTGCTAAGCATGATATCAATGAGTCTCTCAAAGCAATGAGAATTTCCATTGATGAGTGCAAGGAAAGAACCGCTAGATTGCGTGCTAAGAAAGATTGCTTTGTAAAGGCGTGTTCTTCTAGTTTCAATGAAAATAATGATGAAGATCTTAAAGTTATTGATGTGTCTCCTATTAGATCTTTGTTTTGCAATATGAATCTTGATAATAATGGGACTGAGATGAGTCAACTTTAGTTAGAAGGCGTCCCAAGAATTCGGAGTTTTTAGATCTTGATGCTAAATTTGGTAAAAGTGGGATTGGAGAGGTCATGACTTTAAATAGTATTGAACCCACTATCTCGGATTTCAAGGAATTTGATTATTATAATTGTTCTTTAGAAGGTTGTATTTCCTTGTTGCAATCGTTGTTAATTCTCCTCATGCTTATAGTCAAAATAAAGCTTTTACCAAACATATCGTTGATGCCTTGATGCAATCTTATGATGAAAAACTTAATTTAGAAGTTTCTATACCTAGAAAACTTAATGATGAGTGGGAACCTACTATAAAGATTAGAATTAAAGATCATGAGTGTTTTGCTTTGTGTGATTTGGGTGCTAGTGTTTCTACGTTTCTGAAAACTTTATGTGATATTCTAGGTTTCCATGATCTTGATGATTGCTCTTTAAATTTGCACCTTGCGGATTCCACCATTAAAAAGCCAATGGGAAGGATCAATTATGTTCTCATTGTTGCAAATAGAAATTTGGTGCCCGTAGATTTTATCGTTCTTGATATAGATTGCAATCTTTCTTGCCCTATTATTCTTGGTAGACCTTTCCTTAGAACGATTGGTGCGATTATTGATATAAAGGAAGGGAATATTAGATTCCAATTTCAATTAAAGAAAGGCATGGAGCACTTTCCAAGAAAGAAAGTCAAATTACCTTATGAATCTATCGTGCGAGCTACTTATGAATCTAGTGTCAAAGATGGCACTACTTAGATCAATCTTCGCTTTTATGCCTAGCTAGGGGCGTTAAACGATAGCGCTAGTTGGGAGGCAACCCAATTTTATTTGTGTTTTTTGTTTTTGGTCCTGTTTAGTAATAAATTTTGCATCTACCTACTATTTAGATGTGTTTTTATCTTTTAATTAGTGTTTGTGCCAAGTAGAACCTATAGGATAACCTATAATGATAGTTAATTTGATTCTGGTGAAAAACAGAAACTTTGCGCTTACAAAATTAGTTTTGTTAAATCACAGAAACGTGCTTTTGCGTTGATTTTTTTTCTGCTGATCAATAGACAAATTTTCCAGGACTTCCTATTTTGGTAGGATTTTTAGAGTTTCAGAAGTTTACGTTAGTTACAGATTGCTACAGACTGTTCTGTTTTTGACAGATTCTATTTTTCGTGTGTTGTTTGCTTATTTTGATGCATCTATGGCTAGTAAAATAGTTTATAAACCTTAGGTAAGTTGGAATACAGTAGGTTTAACACCAAAATAAATAAAGAATGAGTTCATTACAGTATCTTATGTGGTGGTTTTGTTTTCTTTCACTAACAGAGCTTATAAGATTTCCTGTTGAGTTTTGTGTTGTGAAGTTTTCAAGTTTTGGGTAAAGCTTTGATGGACTATGGAATAAGGAGTGGCAAGAGCCTAAGCGTGGGGATGCCCAAGGCACCCCAAGACATTCAAGGATAGCCAAAAGCCTAAGGTTGGGGATGCCCCGGGAAGGCATCCCCTCTTTCGTCTTCGTTCATTGGTAACTTTATACTTGGAGCTATATTTTTATTCGCCACATGATATGTGTTTTGCTTGGAGCGTCATGTATTATATTAGTCTTTGCTTTTTAGTTTACCACAATCATCCTTGCTGTACACACCTTTTGGGACAAGCCCACTTGATTAGAGTTTGCTAGAATACTCTATGTGCTTCACTTATATCTTTTGAGGTTGATAGTTTTCGCTCTAGTGCTTCACTTATATCTTTTAGAGCACGGCGGTGGCTTAATTTTGAAGAAATTGCTAGTCTCTCATGCTTCACTTATATTATTTTGAGAGTCTTTTAGAACAGCATGGTATTTGCTATGGTTACAAATTTGGTCCTAGAATGATGAGCATCCAAGTTGGGTATAATAAAAACTATCATAGAAAGTGAATTGGATGCTATGATCAATTTGTTGCTTGATAATTGTTTTGAGATATAAAGGTAGTAATGTTAGGGTCATGCTAGTGGGTAATTATGAAATTGAGAAATACTTTTGTTGAAGTTGGCAAGTCCCGTAGCATGCACGTATGGTAAAAGTTGTGTGACAAATTTGTTGCATGAGGTGCTCTTTTGATTGTCTTCCTTGTGAGTGGCAGTCAGGGACGAGCGATGGTCTTTTCCTACCAATCTATCCCTCTAGGGGCATGCGTAGTAGTACTTTGCTTCGAGGGCTAAGTAGACTTTTGCAATAAGTATACGAGTTCTTTATGACTAATGTGAGTCCATGGATATACGCACACTCATCCTTCCACTTTGCTAGCCTCTATTATATCGCGCAACTTTCGCCGGTATCATGCACCCAATATTTACCTTCCTCAAAACAGCCACCATACCTACCTATTATGGCATTTCCATAGCCATTCGGAGATATATTGCCATGCAACTTTCCACCGTTCCGTTTATTATGACACGTTCCATCATTATCATATTGCTCTTTGTATGATAATGTAGTTGACATCGTATTTGTGGCAAGGCCACCTTCATAATTTTCATAGATGTCGCTCTTGATTCATTGCATATCCCGGTACACCGCCGGAGGCATTCATATAGAGTCATATCTTGTTCTAGCTTTGAGTTGTAATTCTTGAGTTGTATATCAATAAAAGTGTGATGATCTTCATTATTAGAGCATTGTCTCAGTGAGGAAAGGATGATGAAGACTATGATTCCCCCACAAGTCGGGATGAGACTTCGGACTTTACAAAAAGAAAAAAAAAGAAAAAAAGAGAAAGGCCAAAGAAAAAAAGAGAGAGAAAAGGCCAAAGAAAAAAAGGGAAGAAAAGAAAAAAAATAAAATGAGAGAAAAAGAGAGAAGGGACAATGCTACTATCTCTTTTTCCACACTTGTGCTTCAAAGTAGCACCGTGATCTTCATGATAGAGAGTCTCCTATGTTGTCACTTTCATATACTAAGTGGGAATTTTTCATTATAGAACTTGGCTTGTATATTCCAATGATGGGCTTCCTCAAAATGCCCTAGGTCTTCACGAGCAAGCGAGTTGGATGCACACCCACTTAGTTTCTTTTGTTGAGCTTTCATATATTTATAGCTCTAGTGCATCCGTTGCATGGCAATCCCTACTCACTCACATTGATATCTATTGATGGACATCTCCATAGCCCATTGATACGCCTAGTTGATGTGAGACTATCTTCTCCCTCTTTTTCTCCTCACAACCACCACCTTATACCACCATAGTGCTATGTCCATGGCTTGCGCTCATGTATTGCGTAAGAGTTGAAAAAGCTGAAACGCGTTAAAAAGTATGAACCAATTGCTCGGCTCGTCATCGGGGTTGTTCATGATGGGAGTATTTTGTGTAATGAAAACGAAGCATGGCCTAACTATATGATTTTGTAGGGATAAGCTTTCTTTGGCTATGCTATTTTGATAGGACATGATTATTTGTTAGTATGCTTTGAAGCATTATTATTTTTATGTTTTATAAGCTTTTATCTTGAATCATTTGGATCTGAACATTCATGCCATAATAAAGAAAATTACATTGAGAATTATGCTAGGTAGCATTCCACATCAAAAATTCTGTTTTTATCATTTAGCTACTCGAGGACGAGCAGGAATTAAGCTTGGGGATGCTTGATACGTCTCCAACGTATCTATAATTTTTGATTGTTCCATGCTATTATATTACCCCTTTTGGATGTTTATGGGCTTTATTTTACACATTTATATCATTTTTGGGACTAACCTACTAACCGGAGGCCCAGCCCGTATTGCTATTTTTTTGCCTATTTCAGTATTTCGAAGAAAAGGAATATCAAATGGAGTCCAAACAGAATGAAACCTTCGGGAGCGTGATTTTTGGAACGAACGTGATCCAGAGGACTTGGAGTGCAAGTCAAGAAGCAGCCGAGGCGGCCACGAGATAGGAGGGCGCGCCCACCCCCTCTGGGCGCCCCCCCTGTCTTGTGGGCCCCTCAGGAGGCCACCGACGTACTTCTTCTTCCTATATATGCCTACGTACCCCGAAAACATCAAGGGAGCCAACGAAACACAATTTCCACCACCGTAACCTTCTGTATCTGCGAGATCCCATCTAGGAGCCTTCGCCGGCGCTTCGCCGGAGGGGGAATCGAGCATGGAGGGCTTCTACATCAACACCATAGCCCCTCCGATGAGTTGTGAGTAGTTTACCACAGACCTTCGGGTCCATAGTTATTAGCTAGATGGCTTCTTCTCTCTTATTGGATCTCAATACAATGTTCTCCCCCTCTCTTGTGGAGATCTATTCGATGTAAACTCTTTTTGCGGTGTGTTTGTCGAGATCCGATGAATTGTGGGTTTATGATCAAGTTTATCTATGAGAAATATTTGAATCTCCTCTGAATTCTTTTATGTATGATTGAGTTATCTTTGCAAGTCTCTTCGAATTATCAGTTTGGTTTGGCCTACTAGATTGATCTTTCTTGCCATGGGAGAAGTGCTTAGCTTTGGGTTCAATCTTGCGGTGTTCTTTCCCAGTGACAGCAGGGGCAACAAGGCACGTATTGTATTGTTGCCATCGAGGATAAAAAGATGGGGTTTATATCATATTGCTTGAGTTTATCCCTCTACATCATGTCATCTTGCTTAATGCGTTACTCTGTTCTTTATGAACTTAATACTCTAGATGCAGGCAGGAGTCAGTCGATGTGTGGAGTAATAGTAGTAGATGCAGGCAGGAGTCGGTCTACTTGTCACGGACGTGATGCCTATATACATGATCATGCCTAGATAATCTCATAATTATTCGCTTTTCTATCAATTGCTCGACAGTAATTTGTTCACCCGCCGTAATACTTATGCTATCTTGAGAGAAGCCACTAGTGAAACCTATGGCCCCCGGGTCTATCTTTTATCATATAAACTTTCAATCTACTTTTATTTGCATCTTTACTTTTTGCATCTATATTATTAAATACCAAAAATATATTTATTTTATCATACTATCTCTATCAGATCTCACTTTCGCAAGTGGCCGTGAAGGGATTGACAACCCCTTTACTGCGTTGGTTGCGAGTTCTTTGTTTGTTTGTGTAGGTGCGTGGGACTTTTGAGGAGCCTCCTACTGGATTGATACCTTGGTTCTCAAAAACTGAGGGAAATACTTACGCTACTATTGCTGCATCACCCTTTCCTCTTCAAGGAAAACCAACGCAAGCTCAAGACGTAGCATGACAGCAGACATGTTGACTCACTCATACGCACATACTCATCCACCAGATCGCCTGGAATTCCATATGCGAGCATGCGGATGGCCACGATGCATTTCTGGTAAGAGGAGAATCCAAGCTTGCCAAGGGCATCCGTCTTGCGCTTGAAGTATGGGTCATGAGCAACCACTCCCTCTCGAATACGATTGAAAGATGCCTTGCCATACGAAAACGGCGACGGAATTTATCCGGCTTGAAGAGCGGGGTATTTGCAAAGTAACTGACATAGAGCAGGGCATGACCTCTCTCTCTGTTGTGGTTCAGGTTGGGAGCACGGCCAGGGACTGACCCCCTGTACCGAGGAAGCTGTCGTTCAATGTGGTCGTGAACGACTAGTGCAGCCACCACAAGATCTTCATCATCCAAGGACGAATCATCCGATGAATAAATGAAGTGGTGCAAGAAAAAATCATCTTCACTGTCCATGCCTTTGTGGGCATAGTGTCAAACACTTTGCGGTCGTGGTGGCAAAGATGCCGCGATGATCACCTCGATGCAGCAGGGGTGGTTGGCGGCCAGCTACTGGCCGCTCTGGAGCACCCAACGGAAGCTGCTATGGTCCATGTCCGTCGTTGGCGGTCGTATCCCCTCTGGCACAGGCTACGATGGCGACGACCAAATCTCCTCCAAGCGACGGCCAAAACTCCTATGAAAGCGCGGGCGTGGTGGCGGCCATGTCGAGACGTGGTTTGGTATGGACGGCCGGGGGGTGAGCATTGAGGCGGCCGGAGAATAGTGGCGGCACCGATAGCGGGATGGGGCGGGGAGAGCGGGTGGAGGCGTTTGGAAGCGAATGGAGTGCTAGTGTCCCCGGCAGGCGGGCCACGGGGAGGACAAGGGCGTGCATCCAGCCCGTCCGCGCGATGTCCGTTTCACCCCATATACTCGGCGCAAGTTTGGGTCGAGAATGGGTCGAAAACGGACGAAATCCGGACATTTGTCTGTTTCTATCCCAAACGGACGCATCCGGACGGGATGGGGTCGCGCGCTGGAGTTGGCCTAAAATAAATCCTCTAGATGAGGATTAACTCAGCCTCGAGCTCATATGAGCTCGGTTGAGTAGTAAAATCCAAAAAGATTGAAAAAAATTCTGATTTATTCTTTTGGTAAACTTTGACAAATGTTTTCAATGCTTGCAAAGTCTTGTGGAAGTCATGGCAAAAAATAACAAAATAGATGCTACAATTTTTTTTAAGCATTTTGGAGTGTTGATTTTTTTGCCACAACTTCCATGTATGTCATTTCACAACGAAACTTTGCAAGCATTGAAACAATTTGTCACAAAAAAAATCAGATTTTTTTTAAGTTTTTTCAATCTTTTCGGATTTCATTGTTCATATCGGGCTCATATGAGCTTGAAAGCTTGAGCTAAGACGGACACTTTCGATCGTCTCACTGTTACTCTGTTCAAAAAACAATTTATTGGTATGGACATGCCAAGGGCATCTCCAACACTATACATCGAACTGCCTGTCAACATTCGGACCACATAGTCCGGTCACTGTGTGCCCTACAACGTCGGGAGAGAATTTGTAGCACACAAGGACGGCGGCATGCAGATCCGTGGCCACTCGATTTCATTGTGGTTCATTAATTGGATTGGTCCCAGTATGTGTTTAGAGCTTAATTGTTGTAAAAAGGGTCCACGCTTCCAACTTTTGGCACGGAGTGCATGCCTCACTCATCCTACCTTTCATGCTTCTTCTTTTGACTTATAAATTTGAATCTATTATATTTTTGAATCGAAAGTCTAATTCTTATTTTGTTTGTTTATTCATGTTCCTTGTGACGTGGAATTTGAAATAAGACCAATTTTACATGTTTTTAGAAATTTCGCTAAGTTTCTACTGCTGAAACTTAATAAAAATGAACGGAAAAACAACAAGTTTTGGAACTGAAACTAAAAAACATTTGGGGCGCCAATATTTTCATAAATTTAAATTTTAAGCAGGTTTTAAAATTAGTAAGTTACTAAAAACTTTGTAAAACTTAATATTACTACTATCAAGTTTTAATATTTGAAACTTGGTAAACTTTCAAAAAGGTGTTTAAATGTATTCAGAATTAGTCTTATTCAAAAGTACTCGTTGCGACGAACATGAATATGCGAACGAAACTTAATTTGAATTTTCAGTTAAAAAAATGTACTCCCTCTGATACATATTAATTAATTGAGAGAGTTGTACATTCAAGTTTTAATATAGAACTGAAAAGGCATGGGACGGAAAAGGGTGACACATGCAACTCTCTCAAAAGCTGGCATCTATGGACCCTAGTGTAGTGATTAAGAGTTAATGGCATAACTAGAGCACCAATCTTGAAGCAAATGAGTGGCTGTATGCATGTGTGCCCATGTGAGTTTCTTCTCCAGTGTCGTGCATAAAACGTCCGTCGACCTGTATGTACGTCCGACCCCGCAAACCGGAAGCAAAGTTGGGAAGGTGTGTGGCGTTTGGACCTCCGCCACGTATGTGGTCGACACCCTCAGCCCACACAAAACCATCTCTCTCGCGTGCTCCAACCGCTACTCCGTTCTCTGCACCGCATTCATGTCAGTCCAAAGCGGAAATGACTGGTCGTCGGCGCATGCCGGTCGAACGGCATGGCATTCACATTAGTGCGGTAGTCAAGGCGCCTACTTTGACCTACCACTCATGCCAGGTCCGCTTCCTGTCCGCGTCACGTTAATGATGGTTCATAGGACGTGAGCAGACTGGCGACGGGAAGGATTCCTACTGCATTTAAGCCTACTTTTGACTTTTGCACGGACTTTTTTGGTGTTTTTCTGAAATACCAAAACCAGCAAAAACAGAAACTAACACTAGGCAGTGGATTGATGTGTTACTCCAATAAAAATTGATAAAAGTTATACCGAAGTGTGTGAAATTGATAGCAATGTAGCATCAATCATATAAAAATTATTGATACATTTGAGACATATCAGCATCTCCAAGCATCCTCGAGCATGAAGATGTTAATAAAGATAACTTTTGGAGTTGAATGCTACTGATCATGATCTTGACTAACTGATGTAACACATAAGGTGAGTCTAACACAATAAAAGAGATGTTCATGTATTAAGAATCTTAAACTATGTTAATGCATACAAAAGAAGTTTCCACATATTCTTGATAACTAAATGCATCAAGTCACCAATGCCAAAGCTTTAGAAAGAATGTCAAATTTGTTGAGAACACACTGATAATCATCGATGCAAAGTATATATACATGGCAATCCCTTCTAGGCTAACCCGAGATACAAGACCGAATACAATCACGTGTTGCAGCTTTGCTCTATTTCACAATCTTCACAATTTTAGAATTTGAGCGCAAGTATGAGTCAGTACCCTAATCAAGGCAATGAGAACATAATGTTGGGAGTTAAAAGAAGTGAAAAACAAGAAAGTCTTGCAATAATACAGTTGGCCATTAGGGCAAGAGGAAGAACTTATGATCGATACCGTGTAAGGAGTAGGGATTACCATGCAACTAGGATGCACTTAGAGTTATATATGAATGAAAGCCCTCATGTGGACTAATGAGGGTGCATCCAACTTGCTTGCTCACAAAGACGTAGAGCTCATTTGAGGAGGATCCTCATTGGAATATAAAAGCCAAGTCATATAATATAAAGTCCCCACTAGTGCATATCGCAACGAAACTCATAAACTCTTAGCTGTGAATGCATGTAGTTGTGCTACTTTGAAGTACTTCTTTTGATTCCTATGCTTGGTGCTACTATGAAGCACTTTATAATTTTCTATTTTGAACACTTAGTGCTACATTGAAGTACTTCACACGTGTACTCTAAATAGAACAATGGTGTTGCTTCTTCTTTCTCACTTTTTTGGTGTCTCCGTGGCTCTTTTTTTGTTACCTCCATGGTGCATATTTTATTTTCTATTTCTCGAAAGGTAGAAGAAACAACTTACTATAATGATTAGTACACTTTTCTCAACTTCATCTAAATGCAAACATACCTCTTGCTATGAACATGAAAAGAACTCTATATATGATAACGAGGATGTGCAATGATCTACAGTAGAAATGTATATGATGAGCAAATGGCCTAGCCATAAAAAACAATGATAGTTATGATGCTCATGCAAGCATATGAGAATGACAACATATCTCTAGTCATGTAACATAAAATGGCTGTGCATGACACTTTACTCAGAATGACTATGAAAATGCCATACGTAGGTACATACGATGGCTATTTTGAGGAGATGTTTGGGTTTATGTGTATGAAGCCAAGAGGAAGTCCTTCCATGAGGTTGGATGTACTAGCGCAGGATACACCATGTCTCAAGGTGGGAGTAGGCAATTCTCAGTACTTAAAGACCAGCAAAAATATTTATTGAGTGGAAGCACACGAGTCAAAAAAATTCCATTAATCATAAAGAACTCATCAACCAAATAAATGTCTCATAATGTTAACAAAACATAGTACAACAAGTCATGTATCCTATGGGGATTGATTGGTAAGTTCAAGACCATCGTTCGCTCCTCATCGCATCAAAATCGCTAGTTTATGATGATTGCAAATAAAACTAAGCAGTTTCATGTTCTCATTAGAGTCCCCGGTTTTGTTATTAGATGAAAGAAAGGCAAAGGTTCATTTAAACACTAAGTACGTTACAATAGCTCCAAATATCAATAGCTACCTGGCGTACAAATGTACGGTGATAAGAATGTCTAAAAAAGAAAAAAATGTACAAGTATTAAAACATGCTCTATTTCCAGTGTTCTTAGAGCATATACAACTGCCCCCCCCCCCCCCCCACACACACACACACGGGCGGACGGCACGGTCACTAACAGTTCAAAAAAAGCTAACCCAGACGGGCTCCTTATACCGTCCCCATACGCCCCCTGGGACCGACACCCGTCCTATCCAACCCAAATTCGGGGTGGATATGGGAAGGCCCGGGCGCGTTCGCCATGTCGGACCTGACACACGCTGGCTCATCTCGACCCCATATATATTCGTCCCCATCCGCATCCCAGACCAAACCCTAGTGACTTTGCTCCACTCCGCCCCCAAGCTCCCTTCCTACGATCTCCGACCTTCTCCAGCATGGCGTGCAGCGGATCCAACTCCAACTAGACTTGATTCATCGACTGTGGCGTATACGCCGAACCGACTTCAGATTCGATCCGGTGGGAATCCATTGTGTTGGCACAATGGGTGCTCGAATCCGTCGGAGCCGAAAGGTCGAGGTCCATCTGCTGCCCCATCTTAGGTACATATGAGTATGAGTGTTACAGCGACAGATGTGCTCATCGTAAGAAGCAGAGGGCGCAGGAGGTCGAGGCCCGAGTTGTTGACGACATGGCAGAGGAGGAGTTAGCAGATGTGGTGGCGCACGTTGCCTTCGAGGAGGAAGTCGTGTGTGCTTGCATCGTACCGAAGCGATATAGGAGGAACATGTGCGCCCTCGCCCGAGAGAAAAATCCGATAGTTCGTGCCATGGATGGACTACCCCAAATAGGAGAAAGAGGACACTGATGTGTCGGAAGCTCTAACGATGAGCAGATCCAGCTTTATCTATTTTGGGTCTTCAAACGGCACTTCCGCGGCAAAGATGGCAAGGACGTTGGCAAGGGCAAGCGCAGCCGTGGATAATCTCTGTTCATAGCTAGTATGTTGGTAGAACATGCAATTTTTGGTAGTCCGATGCCATATGTTGATGGAGTAGTCGAACGCTTTGTGTTGCATCATAGAGATAGTTTACAATGCATGTGGTTGTATGGATTTAAGATTTGCTAAATGAGGTATCCGGTTTTGGAAACGAAAAAAGGTGTGACCGGTCACTATGAACAGACGTTTGGGGGGAGGGGAGGCGGATTTGATGTATCCGTTGTAGATTGCCCTTATGAAGCTAATAACCATCCCATGGATGCAAGACTTAAAGTAAATTACTAAACCCATGATAATAAACTCAAGATATATAATTAGAACATGTATTTTCTAGTTTGCACCCCCAGCTAGAATATTGTCGGCAAATAAAACGTATGAGGTAAAAGGTTCTCCCTCTGATTCATATTAATTATTGCTGATTTAGGCCCCTCCCAATGCTCCACCTTGTACAGGTGCTAAGCCTGCTATGTAGACAAAAAAGATGATGTGTCAAGGTAATTAAGAGGAGACAGATGGGTGGGGTGACCCCAGGAAGAAACAATGCCAAGCGCGAGAACCTAGGGAAAACACTTAAATGAAAGAAACCCACCAATGCATGGATAACTTTAGTTGCTAAACCATTAAATGAAAGATGCTTAGCTACAACAAGTTAAGTACCTTTGCATTGGGGACTTTAGTTGCTTAGCTCTTTAATGTGCTTAGCACCCCATCTTAGCACTAGTGCATTGGAGGAGGTTTACTGCAAAGTTGTACTACATTAGAAGCAATTAATATGAATCGGAGGGAGTAAATCACATGTCTTCCAACAAACGAGTTCATATTTACGTGCTTCGGTAAAGCATACTTAATCTTGTAAGGGCATCTCCAACGGCAACCCGCAAATTTCCTCCCGCATCCGTTCGCGGACACGGATGCAGGAGGCCCTCAACCAATCGTAGCCGCATACATCTGGCCTTCCTCATTTTTTTCAAGTTCACGCAATCAAATAGCCGCATGCAAAGGGTACAGACATTCAAATAGACGCATGCAGCACTAGTTAAAATTTAAAAAGTTCAAATATTACATCCGAACATTGTTTTCCCCTTTAACCACCCACTGATGCGTAACCAGATCTTTCTTCAACTGCTCGTGAGTTGGTCTACGCTGAACTTGTTGATGCATTTGAATGAACTCTTTAGATGTGGTCGGATTCTGGTCCGGAAGTTGGATAGGATCACCCATGTTCTCAAATTCCAGAGTTGCGGCAGTACCGTTACTCTCATCCTTGACGATCATGTTGTGCATGATCACACAACATGTCATCACCTCCCACAAGGTTTTTGAATCTTATTGTTTAGCAGGTCCATGAACAACTGCAAAACGGGCATGTAAAACTCCAAATGCTCTCTTGACATCCTTTCTAGCCGCTTCTTGTCTTTGGGCAAAGTGAGCCTTTTTCTAGCCAACTACATTTGAGATGGTGCTGACAAAGGTAGCCCATGGAGAATAAATACCGTCAACCAGATAGTAGCCCATGTTGTACTCATGCCCATCGATAGTATAGTGGCAAGGAGGAGATTTTCCTTCAGCCAGCCTCGCAAACAACGGCGATCATTGCAACATATGGATGTCATTATGATACCTGGGCATGACAAAGAAAGTGTGCCAATCCAAAGATCCTGTGATGTAACTACTTCAAGAACATTGGTGGGCTTCTTAACATGACCATGATATTGCCCTTGTAAAGCCTTCAGGAAGTTCTTCCATTTCCAATGTATGCAGTCAAGAGATCCAAGCAAACTTGGCCACCCTCTTACTTCTGATATTGGCAAGAGTCTCTCAATATCTGCCATAGTTGGTTCTCTCAGGTACTGAGGTCCGAACACCTCGACCACGACAGTTGCAAACATGACCATGGCATTTCTGCATGTGCTCTCAGACATCCATAGGTACTCGTCCCATGAATAAGCGGACGTGCCATGTGCAAGCATCCGGAATGCGGCCATGCAATTCTGGTAACCAGAGAAGCCAATCGTTCCCACTGCATCCTTCTTCACGATGATGTAGTCATTGTAGGACTGGACGCCATGGTACAAACGATCGAAGATAGTCTTGCACATCCGAAAACGCCGGTGAAAGGACATGCGGTGCCCCCATGTGTGGTTTTGTTAATTGATGACATTCTCTATGGACTAATGATTGCATTGATTTATATTTGAAGGATTTGTCCATAGGCTTTTCTTGAAGTCAATGTGTTGGTTTCAAGGAGTTTATGAGTTGATCAAGGTGCTATTAAGGAATTATCCAAAGATTGGTCATGTGAGTGTTGAGCTTATTGCAAGCATGTTGAAGAAGAAGATTGTGTGATCATTCATGTTTACCTTCAAGACATCATCCAAATGAAGAGAGTTGGAAATATTTAAGGTTGATCAAGACTAAGTCAAGAGTGAATCAAGTTGATCAACACACAAAGCATACAAGATGTACCGGGAGGGATCAAGTGATTCCATGACATGGTAAGCATTGTCCATTACACTTTGTGTACTAACCCATGATCTACGTGAGAGTTCTATGTGGGGTTAGGTTTATTTCCATGGGCTGCATCAGGAGGAAAGATGTCATACAACCCATGGAGAGGATGACATCAAGTGGTGATCATCATCAAGATTGCGGTGTGCAAGGTCAAGTGGAGCATCACGAAGAGATCAAGTGCTTGAAGCTTGCCGTCCATTGTGGTGACAATGGGCTTGTGAAGATGTGCCGAAGAGTGGCTCACCCATAGTGGAGTATGGGGGAGCAATCAACTAGTCTTCATCGAGCCAACACAATCAAGAAAGGTGGTCCAACTTGAGGGGGAGTCAATATCGTCATCATCTAGCTCAAGTGGAATATATGCAAAGCAAAGGTTTGCCCTTGATAGGTTTTCTATTTTACCGGTCTCATGATGGTGGGAGACCGGGTTACAGGATCGATTGTCGTACTATCAAGGGGGGCTCTCGATGAGTAGCTTGATCATATCATTTGTAGAGAGCTCAAACCATTGCATCCTTTCATCATCTTTCTTGGTTCTTGTTTGGTTCTCTTTGTGAGTCTTAGAGCTTATGGTCTTCTTGATGACAAGCTCGAGTTCATCGAAAACAAAGTTCACTTGCATATTCGATGATGTTTTCGATGTTGGAGGTTATGCCGGTTCTTCTCTGTTTTGATGCTACTCGCCGTCTTCTTTCCAACAAGCTTGAGTTTGCTCAATTCGGAGCTCATTTGCAGAAGTTATGGCAGTTCTGGTTTTTATTGCATCCTTGTCTCTGCGAAATGAAGGCATCCAAGTGCTAATGCCTATGTGGCGTGCGGCAGTACTGCTCAAGGGAGCGGTAGTACCCCAGGGGCTAGCGGTAGTACCGCTGCCTCCAGCCCTGACGCTGATGCATGCGAAAGTAGGCGCGAATGTAATTTTTTACATCCGCCCTTACGCGATAGTACCGTTCCTTGTGAGCGGTAGTACCGTGCCGGACTTTTGCACTGTTCCAACCTTAGCGGAAGTTATTACGGGAGTAATTTATTCCTTCCGTGCATTTCCAGTGCCAGTTGATACCTGCCTTACGGTAGTACCGTAGGGGCGCGCGATAGTACCGCTCCGGCGGTTCTACCGCTCGTTGCCCTGTGCAACAGGCCCTCTTCTGGTCACTACTGCGCGACCGGTAGTACCACCCTGCAGTGGTAGCACCGCAACCCTGTGCGGTAGTACTGCGGCGCGCGGGCTGAGAGAGGGGATAACGGTTGGATTTTTCCTCTCCTATAAAAGGGGGTTTTCTTCCCCAATGAACCTTATCCTTTGAGCTCGTGTTCTTCCCGCATTGTTGACCTTTTTCGAGCTTGCTATCTCTCAATCCCTTCATGGTTTCTTGTTAATTTTTGGGGGAAAAGAGAGGGGAGATCTAGATCCACATTTCCACCAATCACTTTCTCCTCTATGTGTGGGGAACCCCTTGGATCTAGATCTTTGAGTTCTTGGTTTTCTCCTTCTTGTTCTTCCTCTCAATTTCCTCCCTAGCATTATTTGTTTTGGTGGGATTTGGGAGAGAAGGACTTGGGCACTCCGTGTGCCCTTGCCATTGCATTTGATGCATTGGTTTGAGTTCTCCACGGTGACACGTGGAAGTTACAAGTTGAGAAGCTTATTACTCTTGGGTGCTTGGTACCCTTGAGCTTGTTCCTCTTGGGTGCTTGGGCGCCCTAGACGGTTGGTGGTGTTCGAAGCTCAATCATTATGGTGTAAAGCTCCGGGCAAGCGTCGGGGTCTCCAATTAGGTTGTGGAGATCGCCCCGAGCAATTTGACGGGTACCGGTGACCGCCCCAAGAGTTGCCAATGTGTTTCTTGTCATACATCGAGATACATCGACGTCTCCGCGTGCCTCGGTTATCTCTTAGCCGAGGCCTTTACTTATGCACTTTACTTTGTGATAGTCATGTTGTTTCTTGTCATATATCTTGCTATCACCTAGTAGTTTATCTTGCTTAGTATGAGTTGTTGGTGCACATAGGTGAGCCTAGTTGTTGTAGGTTTTGTGCTTGACAAATTAACCGCTAGGTTTATTCCGCATTTGTTCAAGCCTAACTGTAATTATTTTAAAGCGCCTATTCACCCCCCCTAGGCAACATCCACGATCTTTCAGCCGGTGAAAATGGTCAGTGAATAGTGCATCAAGGGCAAAGTAGTCAACCGTCAGTGTCAAATGGCCGTGCCTGTTGCGGTTGAGCACTCGATGACCCTTGATCGAGCCCTTGGAATTGAGAACATGCTCCTCCGCATGCTCCGCGTCTTCAAGGACCGTTTGCATCATTGTCGTCTCATCGGAGTACTCCTCCTCGTCCGTTGAGCCGCCGGACGACTCAACATACTGCTCGTATATGTGCTCCAAATCGAATCCATTGCTAGAAAGAAAAAGGGACAACTGTTTTTAGCTCCGGCGATTTATCGAGCAGTTGCCAGACATGGTGAGAATAGGAGTAGCGGATGATACAAGGAGGGGCGATCGGAGGACAGGGGTTGAATGGAGACGGAGGAGAAGCGGGGTGGAGCCCCGCTGGAACACTGGAGGTGACGGGGACGTAGAGTTTCGGCTGGGGTGTGACGTGGTGGCCGGGGTGATGGAGCGGTGGCGAAGACAAGAGAGAAAGAAGGAAGGAGCGAAAATAGGGAGGATGGAGTCGCAGGGTCCGGGAAGGGTTTTGGGTGGGCTGGGGGTGTCGGATTCCTACGTTTCGCGTGTCCGAACTCCCGCAAAGCTTCCCACTTTTTTCTCCGGTTTACGGGTGAAATCGCGTCTAGACCGTCCCGTAGACCGATACAGACCACATTTAGATGGCTTTCGCGGTCCGGACGTATGCGGGCAATTTACGGGTCTGCCTTGAAGATGCGCTAGGTCACACATGTCGGTTGTTAACTGAATTTGCGTTCACCGGGTTTGGTAAAATAAACGGAAGCCACTCAAGAAAACGAGAGAAAACCCTCTCACCGCAATTAACTGGTGTATCTTTACTAGGCACACACAAACTGCTTAATCGCTGAAACCCAGTCGTGAAAAGAGAAAGTTAGGCCCTGTTTGGTTCCAATAAGTCATCTGACTTATAAGTCAGGTGACTTAAAACCAGTGACTTATAAGTCACTCCTGTTTGGTTGTCATCTGGCTTATAAGTCATCCGACACACCTTCCCACACCAATCAATATCATGCAGGTGGTGGGACCCATGCAAAAGGAGGTGACTTATAAGTTTTAAGTTGGGGTGGAGCAATTTATGACTTATAAATTGGGGTGACTTATAAGTCGGGTCTATTTGGCAAAATAAGTCATTTTTTTCACTTTTTGACTTATAAGTTGATGACTTATTTAGAACCAAACAAGCCCTTACCATCATTTCTGTTAGGGTCGATCTTCTCCCCGCCATCCCTCTTTCTAGAGCGAGAGACAAAAAGAGGAAAGAGTGAGCGAGCGAGGATCCGGAAAGGCAAACGGAAGAAAAAACCCTACACACAACAGAGTAGACCTCACAACTGGGGCCCTCAAACAGCATCCGCGAGAGCATCACCATCAGCTGGTCCCCGCGGCGTCCATTTTTAAAACCGCACACGGGCCATGCACCCCTTGTACTGTTCGTCCGAACCAGCGCCCACACCCACGCAGTCACTGAGAGCTGCAGGCCCACGTCTCACAGGAAGGGGGCAGGGGCCACCACGGCCATGTTTTTTCTAGGGAAGGTCTCCAGCCCCGCGATGTTTGTGGGCAAATGCCGTGCCCGATCTCGCGCGATGACGCGACGACGTACCGCCCCACAACCCGATCGCGATCGAACGGCTTCTGCACGAGTCGCCGTCAGGTTTGGATGGGTTACCTTATCCCACGATCGGTGCCCGGCCGGGCGTATCGCGCACGCGACAGGCACGCGCCTCAGCGCCCGGCTGCACGCGGCGGGAGGGGCTCTCATCCCAGCCATCCGTTCGGGGCCACGGCCACGGCCACGCCGCTAGCTTCGCCTTCGGTTCAGCAATATGCCCCTGCAGGCCTGCGACATGTGCAACGCGTTGCACGCGCACGCAGAACTGGTCCCCCAAAAAAAACTGTGGTCCTGCCCGGCCTGGCCTCACACTTCACGGCGATAAGATGCTTCCCCTCTTCGCAGTTCCGCGCCAAAATATCTGGCGTGCACGCCATTGTTCTCCCGCTCCCCCATTTTCCGTTTCCGCGCGGGCTCTCGCACTGCCTGCCTGCCTGCTGTACTGAACCAGGCAGGCAGGCGGTTGCGTGCACCACTCGGTCTGCCCCCGTTTTAAAATCCCTACCTCCACACAGCCTGGTTTGCTGATTCGTACGCTGTCAGCTCACGTAATCCACTGCTTGCTTGTGTGAGAGAGAAGCCGTGCCGATGCGGGTGCACAATCCAGTGAAAAAACAACAATAAAACCATTGCTCGATACAAAAGCAGCTAACCAGTAAGCGCTGCGCCACCTGCTCCTTCGATCCCTCCGAATCTTCCAAGTAAACCCGTGACCTAACCTGGACAGAGAAATTCGCGTGTCTTTCCGCTACGTACGCCTGCCATACCCGGTTCTCTACCTGGGGGGCGAACCCGCTGATACCTGGGCCGAGCGGAGCGCGTGGCCACTAGCACAGCGACACGCGCGCAGCAAGACTGAGGTCCCACTGAACGCGACAACGCGACGGTGCCGATCGACTTATCCTCGGATAAGCCGCGGGACCTACGAGAGCGACCGCTTTAAGCCGCGGTAAAGGGTGAAACGTGAAAGGACGCGAACGGACCTCCCCGGTCATTTGAATGCTTTGGGCGGGGAAGGAGACGCCAGTTGAAAGGAAACTGTGAAAAAACAAAATGGAAACGAGCCGGGCAGCCGAAAGTTGAGATCCTCGCTTGTGTTGTCGGGGGAGACTATTATAGGATCTCACATTAGGTGAGATCAATGATATCAACCATAAAATTTATGTTTAGATATTTCAAAAAAAATAAAAACTGAAATTATTTGATGATATATCTGTAGGGTTCTATAACCTTAAAAAAATCAGCTCAAAACTCGATGCACATTTAGAGATTCGAAAAAGACAAATTCGAATATGGGTGAATAGAATTTTGATACTATTCATGTCTAATTTTGTTTTTTTTGTTTCTTTTACTGTAGGTTGAATTTGGAGCTGGAATATTTTGAGATTGTACATCAAATATTGTTGTGTGTCTACATTTTTTTTGAATGTTTGAACATGGTTTGTATTTAAAAATGGATCTCATTTATTAAAAAACCATCATATATTAATTAACTTAAGACATTCATACAATCATTCATTACAAACTTTGCCACGTAGGGCGGAACGGTATTAATAAAAATAGCATCAGACCTATTATCAAAACTAAATTTTGCAATCTCGTGAGCCACCACATTGGCCCTTCTGTTAATCTTGGAGATCTTTAAATTCACCAACAATTTAGAGACATTCAACGCTTCCTTCTTTAGGTCTATTAGAGTTGACTTGTCAACATACTATCTTCCAAATACAAAAGCCACAAAAGAACAATCAATTTTCAAAATGATGGGCTTGTCAAGAGTGATACCAATATACAGGACAAAGAGGGTCGCTCTTAGTTATGCTTTCTCGACACTATAGCAAGCTCCAATCTAATCTCAATAAGAGATGATAACTTGTCAACAATGGTCTCTGACAACCACCCCACGCTCGCAGCTTTGATGGCCTCCACAAAACTTGCGTCGACATTAATTTTAAAAAAACCCAAGGTGGGAGGCTTCCAAAAAATATAATTCATCTCCATATTAGTGGTTAGCTGGAAATTCAACCACCACTTGCTTACCTTTGTTGCACACTTCCACCTGCCGGTTTGCATGACAAGACAAGAAAGATGTCTAATAATTTTATACAAAGCTCACAAAGACCGCCCCTTACCAAAAATCAAATCATTCCTCGAGTGCGAAGCTCTCCACAACATGTATTTAGTTTGCTCACGCATATGCGAACTTAATTGATCCAACAAAATAAGAAACCAATCTGACCCAGAATATTTGAAGGTCTCTTCAACCGATAAATCCGACACTTCCTTCAAAGCCATATGAAATGCACGAGCCTATTTACCAACGCGTGAAAAATACATTCATCTTCAATACCACAGATCGAGCACGTGCCTAGAATAGTTTCATGGTGTTTTACCCTGTTTACTTGAACCGTCAAACTATTATAAGCAACCCTTCAAGTAAAGATTCTATTTTTCTCGGGGGAATTTAGCCTTCCAAATTATATTCCAGAGGCCCCTTTCCTCATTCATGGCACCACTAGAGTTGCCAGAATAACCCTTCGATTGCTTAAGATTCAGCGCCATTTTATACGCACTCTTCACCGAGAATAAACCACTTTTGTCATGGTGCCACGCGATAAGATCTCCCTCACCCAAGTTCAGAGTACGCAACTTTAAATTTTCCTTTGCATCATGAGAATATAATAGATGTCTGATCAGATTTTCATCCCATCTCCTAGATCTACTCATGAGTAATTCAGACACCTATTTGATCCTAGTTTTGTTCTTCTTTGCGGAAAATTTTAGGCCAGCTTTCCTGGAATCCAATTATCCCTCAATATATTTATACCAGTACCATCAACAGTGCTTCATATGATGCCCTTTTTCAGCAGCTCAAGGCCATGCATAATACCTTGCCACGTAAGGGACATTGCTCGAGGGAAAATAGTATCAATAAGATGCCCATGAGGATAATATTTAGCTTTCATCACCTTTCCACACATAGAGTACCGAAAATCCAATAAACGCTACTAACAAATTGATCTCACCTAATGCGAGATCCTATGCTAGTCTTGCAGTGTGTTCTTGTGCGGGTACACTTTCTCGTGAGGAAATTACAAGAATCTTCCTGAAATTTATCGATGAGTAATGATATAGTCCTCTGTTTGAAAAAACACTTCCAATATGGTACTTATATGCGAAAATACATTACATATATGGTACTCGATACGGTTATGTGTACGCTCGTGCATTGTGCTGTCCACATGTACCCCATCGCGCATGTGATGTGCGTTTGGCAGAAAACCCTTTTGCTTTCCATGTAACCAACCCGCAACCCACATTTTCCAGCAGCGGTGTGAACTTTGCCATGCGGCCCATTCCAACAACACAAATTCATTCCTCGCCCGTGGTCAAGGAAGACCGCTCGCGCAATAATAAGACGTGCTCGTCGGTTTGGTGCCGACTCGGAGAGGCACTCAAGCCGGCAATCTAGCGCGGTCGGCAACGGCGTTCTTGTCACCTGATCTCAATTGGTGCGATGGGCATACGACGTCCAGAGTGCGGGCCCTTCTCGCAGTACGTGAACGACCATTGGCGTACAAACTCAATCAATTTGCCGCTCAGTGGCGAGCATTTGGAACGAGTTTGTATTGTTTTTACCATAAATCGTGGTTGCTTTGAGCTCGTTCGCCTAGAGTTTTCTCTGCATCGTAGGGTTTAGTCCAGGGTTTTATTTTTTTATTTTTGGTTTTTGGTCGTTTGACAGATGAAGTCACCTACTTCTACACCATAGAGCTAGTGCATTCCAGATTTCTCTTTGGGTGTGTTTGCTAGAATTCCAAACCTAGCATGGTTGTTCTCCTCTCATACATGCTGAATGTAGACATGCTGAGTACATGCATTTGCTGTTGTTTGGTAGCGGTGTTTGTACTAAGACTATACCTGGCCATACCTCGGGCCGGGCCGGGCCTAGCCAAGCCCGACGAAAAAAACCCAGGCCCGAGCCCGGCCCGTTCCGACCATCAGGCCTGTTCTCTGGGCCCGAGCCCGGCTCGAACACGTAAAAGCCCGTCAGGCTCCGGGCCAGCCCGGCCCGACCTTTAGAGAAATGCAAAAACGACGGGCCTGGGCCCGGCCTTCGGTCTCAAAATCTAGGCCTGAGCCCGGCCCGGGGGCAGTGTCGGGCTGGGCCGGCCGGGCCAGGCTTCCCATGGCCAGGTCTAACTGAGACATGCTAAGCTAAGACTATGTTTGGCAGGTTGCATTTGCTTAGATAGGTCGATCGGTATTGTAGCAACCGATATTCTCAAATAAGTTGACAAAAAAAATTAAAAAATGTGAACATTTTTTCTAAAACATGGAAAAAATAACATTTATTGAATATTTGATTTTTTTCGAAATTTTGAAGTTTTTTTTGAAAATTTAAACAAAATTGAAAGTTTGATATTTTTAAATTTTAAACAAATCTTGGAAAAGCTGAACTTCTTTTGAATTTTTTTTTGAAAAAAATTCAAATAGAATTTGAAATTCTGATCATTTTTTGAAAATTTGAACAAATTTTGAAAATCTAGGTATATTTTGAAATTTTGACAAAATTTGAAAACATAGACATTTTTTGAAAATTTGAACAATATTTGAAAATCTAAAAAAGTTTTGGTATTCTAAACACTTTTTGAAAATTAAATTATTTTTTAGAAATTCTGAATACTTTTTGAAACACGTCGTCGCTCGTTTCGCTCATGCATGTTGACCAGCAAATGATTGTTGGGGTGTTCTCTCTTCGTGCATGCTAAGAGGGTATTTGGGCTGAGCTCGTGCATGCTGAGGAGGCTCCGTGCAGGCTACCAAACACCGAAAAGTAGGTCGAGGAGGGAACTCTTGAGCTCATGCACCCTCCATGCACTCTACCAAACACACCTTTGGTATTAGAGCAAATAAGGCATATTTGAATGGAAAGAAGGCTTTTATGATTTTTGTGATGACAGGGGAAGTTGCATGTCGATGTTTGATGATTTGGTGGATCTGGGTATGAGATGGCAGGAAGAATAAAAACATAAAATGCAAATCAATGAGCACAGACTTAAGCTTATTTACTACCAAATTCAGAATTGAGAAGTATTGAAAGAAGGTGAGAGCATATGACAAAATATTACAGAAAGGTGTAGGAGAACTTGTGCAAAAGAGTGAAATATGAAAATTGAAAAGCAAAAGCTTTGCAGAGCAAGGAGACATGCATTCAATATTATTTATGGAGATGCAATTGCCCAGTACAATAAGTTATAAGACTATGAAACATAGCTAAAGAGATCAAACCTCGTGAGTACATTTTTCCTGGACATTAATCAACATGGCCAATTCAGCAAGTGCTATTTCTCGTTCGATGCATGCAAGAGGGGATTTCTGTCGGATTGTAGGCATGTGTTTTTCTTGGATGGATGTCACTTGAAGTTTCGGTTTGGAGGGGTCTTGTTAACTGCTACCGGGATGGCCCCTAATGATTGAATATATGTAGTGGCCTTTGTTGTGGTGCAAATAGAACACAGAAAAGGATGGGACTGGTTCTTGAGTGCTCTAAAATAAGACCTTCAGATTATCAACGCCTTTGTTTGGACTATAAAGTCAGACAACCAGAAGGTAATCTCATTATTATTTGTAACTATAAATAGTAGGGTAAAAACCTTGCAAACAATTTTTATAAATTTTAGAAAACAAAGAGTCATGGAGAATACAAAAGTGAAAGGATCGGTGTGATCGACTAGAGGCGAATGATTAGGCGACTATCACATTTTAAAATTCTTTTGCAAATTTTAGGCTCATCAAAATAATAGTTCGTCTAGATATGCAACTAGATGGACAACCTATATGACAAGCAGAACAATAACAAGATAATAAGCTTGCACAAAGTAAAGGAACAAGATAACCGCAAGTGGAGTCGATGGACACAAGGATGTGTTTTTGAAGTTCTGTCCTTTGGGGGGAGGTATGTCTCCTTCAGAGGGGTATGGAGGCACAATGCTCTCGAAGCATCCCAAGGACTCACCCTATTCTCCTCGTGCCCTCGCACAATACAAAATGTTGTAAATCCACTAGCGATGTTCTTGAAGGTGGCAACCAGAACCTTTACAAACAAGGTTGGGGCAATCTCCCCAACTAAATTGGGGGCTCACAAAACCACCACGAGCTTCACCCCGATGGAATGTGGCTCTGCGGTGACCTCTTCCGTCTAGGGTGCCCAAACACCCAAGAGTAACAAGTTGATGAAGATATAGAAGCCAGGAAGCGCAAAATGTTTTGGTAGGAATGTAGATCGGGTGAACCTCCTATGATCCCCAAAGTATTGGAGACTTTGGGTGGATGGGGATGGAGATATTAAGTTTTTTCCTATTTAGCATTGGAGGGGAAAAGCTAGAAGAAGATTAGGGTTGAGAGGTATAAGAAGTGTAAAAGAGTCGTTACACAGCGCAACACCGATTACTGATATGTCTCCAATGTATCTATAATTTATGAAGTATTCATGCCATGTTTACAACAATTTTATATGGTTTTGGTATGATTTGCATGGAACTAACCCAGACTTACGTTGTTTTCAGCAGAACTACCGTGGTGTTGTTTTTTGTGCAGAAATAAAAGTTCTCCAAATGCAACGAAACTTTTTGATGATTTTTTGGAACAAAATAGACGCTACAAGCTTTGTGGGTGGACCAGAAGGTGAAGGAGGTGAGAACAACCCACCAGGGCGCGCCAGGGGCCTTGCCCGTGTGGTGGTGTCTTGTGGGCCCCTTGAAGCCCATCTTCGCGTGAAACCAATGCAAAACATCCTATAAATACAGAAACCCCCAGAAATAACCCTAGAGAAGTTCCACTGCCACAAGCCTATGTAGCCATGAAAAACCAATCTGGACCCTATTTTGGCACCCTACCGGAGGGGGAAATCATCACCGGTGGCCATCTTCATCATCCCGGCGGTCATCATGATGAGGAGGGAGTAGCCCACCCTCGGGGCTAAGGGTTTGTACCAGTAGCTATGTGTTTAATCTCTCTCTCTCTCTCTCTCTCTCTCTCTCTCTGTCGTGATCTTGAGTTGGCACGATCTTGATGTATGGCGAGCTTTGTTAATATAGTTGGATCATATGGTGTTTCCCCTCTCTATCTTGTTGTGATGGATTGAGTTTTCCCTTTGAGATTTTGTTTTTATCGGATTGAATACTTTTATGGATTTGAGGACACTTGATGTATGTCTTGCTATGAATACCCATGGTGACAATGGGGTATCATATTGATTCACTTGATATTTGTTTTGGCACTCATCTCGCGGATTCCCGAGGTGACATTGGAGTAATCTATGCATAGGGGTTGATGCACATTCTCGTCTTTGTTTCTCCGGTAGAAATCTTGGGGCACTCTTTGAGGTTCCTTGTGTTGGATTGAATTTTATGAATCTGAAATTGTTTGATGAATATTGTATAATCAACTCACAGATAATCGCGGTGACATTGGAGTATCTCGGTGACATTAGAGTTGGTTGATGTGTATCATATGGTGTTATTTTAGTACGAACTCTTGGTTAGATCGTTCGGAAAGAATAGCTTGGTGTTATTTTAGTACGAACTCTAGGATAGATTGATCGAAAGCAATAGCTTTGAAGTGGTTTCGTACCCTACAAATAATTTCCTCTTATGTTCTCCGCTAGATAGGAACTTTGAAGTGATTCTTCATCGCACGTTGAGGGATGGTTATATGATCCAGTTATATTAGCATTGTTGAGAGATTGTACTAGCAGAAGTACGGACCCTATGCCTCATTTTCAAGCATTGCAATACCATTTGTGCTCCATTTTATCAATTGCTACCTTGCTGTTTTTTATTGTTCCTATTACAAAAATCAATATCTACTATGATTACTACACTTGTATCACCATATCTTCGCCGAAATAGTGCACCTATACATTTACCATTGTATTTGGTGCGTTGGGACACATGAGACTTTTTATTATTTGGTTGCAGAGTTGTTTGAGAGAGACCATATTCATCCTACACCTCCCACGGATTGATAAACCTTAGGTCATCCACTTGAGGGAAAATTGCTACTGTCCTATAAAACTCTGCGCTTGGAGGCCCAACACGAGTCTACAAGAAGAAGTTGTGTAGTAGACTTCAAGCTCTTTTTTGACACCGTTGTCGAGGAGGTGATTGCTTGAAGGTATATCTTTAGATCTTGCAATTGAATCTTTTAGTTTCTTGTTTTATCTCTAGTTTGGTTTATAAAAGAAAACAAAAAATGTAATTGACGTGGCCTCATATTATTCGTCTTTATAATGTCTTTCATTAAAATGATGGAAAGGAAAATTGTGCCCAATTGATAGAAGAAGAATTCTATAAAATATTTGACAAAAAATCTTTGAATGATGAGCATGATTGCGATGTTGTTGGTATGAACTCTTTGAATATCCATGATGCTAATTATATGCAAAGCCATAAGCTTGGGGATGCTATGTTTGACGAAGATGATATTTTTAGTCCCCCAAGTTTTGATAAGAAATTTTATTATGATTAAATAATCCCTCCTATTTATGATGATTATATTGATAAAAGTGGATTTGGAGAGGTCATGGCTTTATTTAGTAATGATTCCACTATTACGGAAGAGGTTTCAATTGACTATGATGAAAACAAAGTTCCTATATATGATGATTATGGTGATGACATGTATGCTATAAAGAATAATGATAACCATGAAACTTGTCATCAAGATTTTTATTTTCAATTGGATTATGCCAATCAAGTATCTCATGATAGTTATTTTGTTGAGTTTGCTCCCATTACTATTCATGAGAATAAATTTGCTTATGTGGAGAGCAAGAAAATTCTATGCTTGTGGATCATGAAAAAAATGCTTTATGTGATAGTTATATTGTTGAATTCACTCATGATGCTACTAAAAATTATTATGAGAAAGAAATATATGCTTTGACATATTGTAATAATATCAAGTTTGTTCTCGATGTGTTGACAATCTTGAAGTTATGTTTGCTTTGCCTTCCTATGCTAGTTGATTCTTGCTCCCATGAATTGTTTGCTCACAAAATCCCTATGCATAGGAAGTGGGTTAGGATTAAATGTGCTTGACATGTGTTTCATGATGCTCTTGTTATGTTTCAATTCTTATCTCTTATGCGAGCATCATTGAAATCATCAAGCCTAGCTAAAAAGGCATTAAACAAAAGCGCTTGTTGGGAGACAACCCAACACTTTACCTACTGTTTTTATGTGTTCACATGATTAAGCTACCGCAGTAATCATGTTTTATAGCTTTTGTTTCAATGAAGTGCCAAGTAAAGCCTTTGGGATAGTATGGATGATAGTTAACCTGATTCTGTGCAAAAACAGAAACTTTTGCGCCCAGTAACAAAATTAATCTGCTCAGATGGAATGTGATAAATTCTTGAAATTTTTACAGATGACTGATTTACAAATTCCCTATGTTGTACTAATTTTTCAGAATTTTTAGAGTATAAGAAGTATGGTGAAAGTTCAGATTATTACAGACTGGTCTATTTTTGACAGATTCTGTTTTCAATGCATAGTTTGCTTGTTTTCTAGTTTCTATGGCTTATATTGCTCAATATAAATTGTGGAAATGATAAGTTGCAGTAGGCATTGTGTGAGAAAAATTATGAATCTTGTCTTTTAAAGTACCAAAGTGAATGATTTGTCTTTATCATACTAACCTATCTCACGAAGTTCCGTTAAGTTTTGTGTGATTGAAGTTTTCAAGTTTTGGGTGAGATATATGAGGAGAATAAGGAGTGCCAAGACCCTAAGCTTGGTGATGCCCAAGGCACCCCAAGGTAATATTCAAGGAATACCCAAGAACCTAAGCTTGGGGATGCCCCAAAAGGAATCCCCTCTTTCGTCTCCAACATCATCGGTAACCTTACCTGGAGCTATATTTTTATTCGTCACATGATATAAATTTTGCTCGGAGCGTCATTTTATTTTATTAGGATTTGCTTGTTGTTATTTAAAGTAATGTTTTGCATCTTTTATTTCAATAAAAAGTTCAATTATAGCCTTTACCATGCTTGTTTTGCAAGTCTATATGTTGCTGTTTTGAATACAGAAAGTTGCATGCTAGTGCGTGAATTATTGAAAAAATTCAGAATGTCAGAAAATGTTGATATTTTTGGCACAATAAGCTATGATAATTTTTCTATAGTTTGGTAATTTTTTAGAATTTTTGGAGTTAATGAAGTATTGATATTGTTGCATTCTTTACAAACTGTCATGTTTTGGCAGATTGCTGTTATGTTTGCATTGTTTGTATATGTTTGCTTGTTTAATGATTCTATTTGAGGATAGGAAAATATGCAAAGGAATTTAATATGCAATGTTAGTGATTTGATACAGTAGAGATTGATAAGGTTTTTGCATTGATTTATACTAACTTATCTCACGAGTTCTTGTTGAGTTTTGTGTGGATGAAGTTTTTAAGATTTAGGGAAGCCATGATATAAAAGGAATTAAGGAGACACAAAAGCTCAAGCTTGGGGATTTCCAAGGCATCGCAAATTAATATTTCAAGAAGTGTCAAGCATCTAAACTTGGGGATGCCCCGGTAGGCATCCCACCTTTCTTCATCAACAATTATCGGTTAGCCTCAGTTGAGCCTAAGTTTTTGCTTCTTCACATGATGTGTGCTATTCTTGGAATGTCATTTGGTTTTTGTTTTTATTGTTGTTTTAATAAAATACTTAGATCAGAAAGTTTTTTAAAATAAGAGAGAGTCCTCAAATAGATACATATTTACTTAACTACCTGCTTGATCTTCACTCATATCTTTTTGGAGTAGTTTGTCATTGCTATAGTGCTTCACCTATATTTTTTTGAGCACGGTGTGCTTTATTATTTTTGAAGAAATGCTCTCATGCTTCACTTAGATTTATTTGTGAGTTAGTAAATTTTTGAAGAAATTCTCTCATGCTTCACTTACATTATTTTGAGAGATGAAAATTTTATGCTCAAGTTCTTCACTTAAATTTGTTTGAGCTATCAAAAGCAACATATGAAATTAGTCCCAAAGTGATAGATATTCAAGAGGGATATAATAAAAACTTTCATGAAGATCATAGGACAAAATGAACTTGATTCTTTGTAATAGTTTTGCGATATGAAGATAATAATATGTGAGTCATGTTGGTGAGTAATTATGCTTTAGTAAGAATATTGGTGTTAAGGTTTGTGATTCCCTATGCAAGTACGAAAGTCAATAGTTTTGCATGTTGGGGAACGTAGCAGAAAATAAAAAATTTCTACGCATCACCAAGATTAATCTATGGAGTCATCTAGCAACGAGAGAGAGGAGTGCATCTACATACCCTTGTATATCGCGTGCGGAAGTGTTCAAGATAACGGGGTTGAAGGAGTCATACTCGTCGTGATCCAAATCACCGATGATCCTAGCGCCGAAGGACGGCACCTCCGCGTTCAACACACGTACGGTTGGGGAAGACGTCTCCTCCTTCTTGATCCAGCAAGGGGGAAGGAGAGGTTGATGGAGATCCAGCAGCACGACGGCGTGGTGGTGGAAGTAGCGGCGATCTCGGCAGGGCTTCGCCAAGCTCAGCGAGAGGGAGAGGTGTTACGGAGGGAGAGGGAGGCGCCAGGAGTTGGGGTGCGCAGCCCTTCCTCCCCCCTTCTTTATATAGGGGCCCTTGGGGGGGCGCCGGCCCCTAGAGATTTAATCTCAAGGGGGGGGCCAAGGGGGGGATTTGCTCCCCAAGCCAAGTGGGGCGCCCCCACCCCTAGGGTTTCCAACTCTAGGCGCAGGGGAGGACCAAGGGAGGGCGCACCAGCCCACCAGGGGCTGGTTCCCCCTCCCACTTCAGCCCATTTGGCCCTCCGGGATAGGTGGCCCCACCCGATGGACCCCCGGGACCCTTCCGGTGGTCCCGGTACAATACCGGTGACCCCCGAAACTTTCCCGGTGGCCGAAACCAGACTTCCTATATACAATTCTTCACCTTCGGAACTCCTCGTGACGACCGGGATCTCATCAGGGACTCCGAACAACTTTCAGGTTACCGCATACTAATATCTCTACAACCCTAGCATCACTGAACCTTAAGTGTGTAGACCCTACGGGTTCGGGAATCACGCAGACATGACCGAGACAGCTCTCCGGCCAATAACCAACAGTGGGATCTGGATACCCATGTTGGCTCCCACATGTTCCACGATGATCTCATCGAATGAACCACGATGTCGAGGATTCAAGTAATCCCGTATACAATTCCCTTTGTCAATCGGTACGTTACTTGCCCGAGATTCGATCGTCGGTATCCCAATACCTCGTTCAATCTCGTTACCGGCAAGTCACTTTACTCGTACCGTAATGCATGATCCCGTGACCAAACACTTGGTCAGATTGAGCTCATTATGATGATACATTATCGAGTGGGCCCAGAGATACCTCTCCGTCATACGGAGTGACAAATCCCAGTCTCGATCCGTGTCAACCCAACAGATACTTTCGGCGATACCTGTAGTATACCTTTATAGTCACCCAGTTACGTTGTGACGTTTGGTACACCCAAAGCACTCCTACGGCATCCGGGAGTTACACGATCTTATGGTCTAAGGAAATGATACTTGACATTGGAAAAGCTCTAGCAAACGAACTACACGATCTTGTGCTATGCTTAGGATTGGGTCTTGTCCATCACATCATTCTCCTAATGATGTGATCCCGTTATCAATGATATCCAACGTCCCTAGTCAGGAAACCATGACTATCTGTTGATCAACGAGCTAGTCAACTAGAGGCTCACTAGGGACATGTTATGGTCTATGTATTCACACATGTATTATGATTTCCGGATAACACAATTATAGCATGAATAATAGACAATTATCATGAACAAGGAAATATAATAATAATCATTTTATTATTGCCTCTAGGGCATATTTCCAACAATGCAATGAAATGACATCCTACTTGTGGTGCATTATTCGGTGTTTGTTATGCTTAATGCTGGCTTATGTGATTTTTCGTTTCTTGGTTGGTTGCTTCTCAATCTATTTTGGTAGCCTCTACTTGTACTAAGTAGAAATACAACTTGTGCATCCAAAATTCTTAAACCCAATTTTGCCATATGAGTCCACCATACCTACCTATATGCGGTATTCCCGTGCCATTCTAAGCAAATTTGTATGTGCCATCTCTAATTTTCAAAATAAATTTCCTTTTTTTGTGCTCGTACCGCTCATGAAGCGGTAGGGGGTGGCCTATATTTTCCATGCTAGATGTGTTATTCTCAAGACGAGTGTTTGTTCACTTGTCATTGCATGAGAGTACGACGGTAATAGGGATGCCCAATCCTGAAATGAAAAAAGAAATTTACTTTATGTTGTCAAATAATAAATTCCTTGGAAAGTGTTGGTATGGATGGTACCCGTGGATACGGCTAGCCGTGGAATGTGAAAGAATGGTGGAAAAAGGAATGAACTTTATTTTCTGTTTGGGAACCGCCTATGATATATCTAGGATGGAAAGTGTTGGGAATCACTCAGTCATTTTCGTTGACGGGAAAAGTATGCCTCTCAAAAAATTTATCTCTCAATTTAAGCTTTGAGCTCTGTCATCTCTACAAATCCCTACTTCCCTCTGTGAAGGGCCTATCTATTTACTTTATGCAATTTTTATTTTTATTTGAGTCTCCATCTTCTCTTATAAAGCACCAACTAAGGGGCACTATGATCGTACTTGAGCATTGGATGTAGCTAATATGCGAGTGTGTTTCATGAATGGATCAATGATTGAGCATGATGGGCCAGGGATAACTTTCTTTAGTGTTGATATTTTGAAAGACATGGTTGCTTATTGATATGCTTGAGTATTGAAATCTTCATGTCAAAACTAGACTATAGATTTTAATCATATAAAGTCCAAATGTCCATGCTACAAAAGAAAAGAATATATGATGAACATGTTAGGCAACATTCCACATCAAAAATTCTGTTTTTATCATATACCTACTCGAGGACGAGTAGGAATTAAGTTTGGGGATGCTGATACGTCTCCAAAGTATCTATAATTTTTGTTTGTTCCATGTTGTTATATTATCTTTCTTGGATGTTTTACAATAATTTTATAGCAACTTTATATCATTTTTTTGGACTAACCTATTGACATAGTGCCCAGTGTCAGTTGCTGTTTTTTGCTTGTTTTTTACTTCACAGAAAATCAATACCAAACGGAGTCCAAACAAAGTGAAACTTTTTGGAGATTTTTCTAGACTAGAAGACACCTATTGGGCCAAAGAAGTACCAAGGGGGGTCCAAGGGGAGCATGACCCACCATGGCACGCCTGGGGGACCAGGCGCGCCCAGGTGGGTTGTGCCCACCTCGGTGGCCTCCCACACTGCCTCTTAGCCCTATAAATCCCCATATATTCCAAAAACCGTCGGGGAGTCGATCGACGAGAAGTTCCGCCGCTGCAAGCCTCTGTAGACACAAAAACCCAATCTAGACCCCGTTCCGGCACCCTGCCAGAGGGGGAAATCATCACTGATGGCCAACTTCATCATCCCGGCGGTCACCATGATGAGGAGGGAGTAGTCCACCCTCGGGGCTGAGGGTTTGTACCAATAGCTACGTGTTTAATCTCTCTCTCTCTCTCTCGTGTTCTTGAGATGTCACGATCTTCATGTATCGCGGGCTTTGTTAATATAGTTGGATCATATGGTGTTTTCCCCTCTCCGTCTTGCTGTGAATTGGGTTTTCCCTTTGATATTTCGTTTTTATCGGATTGAATATTTTTATGGATTTGAGAGCACTTGATGTATGTCCTTCTATGAATACTCGTGGTGTCAATGGGGTATCATATTGATTCACTTGATATGTGTTTTCGCACTCAACTCATGGATTCTCGAGGTGACATTGGGTTAATCTATGCATAGGGGTTGATGCACGTTCTCGTCTTTGTTTCTCCTATAGAAATCTTGGGGCACTCTTTGAGGTTCCTTGTGTTGGATTGAGTTTTATGAATCTGAAATTGTTTTATGCAGATTGTATAATCAACTCACGAATAGTCGTGATGACATTGGAGTATCTAGGTGACATTAGAGTTGGTTGATGTGTATCATGTGGTGTTATTTTAGTACGAATTCTTGGTTAGATCGATCGGAAAGAATAACTTGGTGGTATTTTAGTATGAACTCTAGGATACATTGATCGGAAAGAATAGCTTTGAGGTGGTTTCGTACCCTACAAACAATTTCTTCGTATGTTCTCCGCTAGATAGGAACTTTGGAGTGATTCTTCATTGCACGTTGAGGGATGGTTATATGATCCAATTATATTAGCATCGTTGAGAGATTGCACTAGCGAAAGTACGGACCCTAGGCCTCATTTTCAAGCATTGCAATACTGTTTGTGCTCCATTTTATCAATTTCTTCCTTGCCGTTTTTTCTTGTTCCTATTACAAAAATATATATGTACTGTCATTACTACACTTGTATCACCATCTCTTCGCCGAACTAGTGCACCTATACAATTTACCATTGTATTTGGTGTGTTGGGGACACAAGAGAATTTTTATTATTTGGTTGCAGGGTTGTTTGAGAGAGACCATCTTCATCCTACGCCTCCCACGGATTGATAAACCTTATCCACTTGAGGGAAATCTGCTGCTGTCCGACAAAACTCTGCGCTTGGAGGGCCAACACGAGTCTACAAGAACAAGTTGTGTAGCAGACATCAATGATCTACATCAACAACCTTGCTACCGTCAACACCAACTTTATCGCCCTCTACGCAGCGGTGTAACCTCTCTATTCCTACTGCAATTCTCTACTTAAACATGGTGCTCAACACTATATATTATCACCCAATGATATGTGTTTATCCTGTGATGTTTGAGTAGATCTGTTTTGTCCTATGGGTTGATTGATGATCATGATTGGTTTGAGTTGTATATTTTATTTTGGTGTTGTCCTACAGTGCCCTTTGTGTCGCGCAAACGTGAGGGATCCCCGCTGTAGGGTGTTGCAATACATTCATGATTTTCTTATGGTGGGTGGCGTGAGTGATAGAAGCACAAACCCGAGTAAGGGGGTTGTTGCGTATGGGATAAAGAGGACTTGATACTTAATGGTATGGTTGGGTTTTACCTTAATGGTCTTTGGTAGTTGCGGGCGCTTGCTAGAGTTCCAACCATAAATGCATATGACCCAAGTACGAAAAGTATGTTAGCTCATGCCTCCCCTCATATAAAAATACAATAATGATTACCGGTTTAGTTATCGATCACCTAGGGACAAATAACTTTCTTGTGTGACAAAAGCTTTCTACAAAACTACTACTTTTATTATCTTGAAATTTATTCATAGTTTTATTCTCGCAAAGTTCGTATAGTTTTATTCTTGTTCTAGGTAATGCAAACGTTAAGTGTGCGTAGAATTGTACCGGTGGTCGATAGAATTTGAGGGAATATTTGTTCTACCTTTAGCTCCTCGTCGTGTTCTGATATGTCCCCAACGTATCTATAATTTATGAAGTATTCATACTGTTATATTATCATTCTTGCATGTTTTACAATCATTTTATAGCAACTTTATATCATTTTGTGGGACTAACCTGTTGACATAGAGCCTAGTGCAAGTTGCTGTTTTTTGTTTTTTTACTTCGTAGAATATCAGTACCAAACGGAGTCCAAACGCAGCGAAACTTTTTGGAGAATTTTTCTGGACCAGAAGACACCTGATGGGCCAAGCAAGTACCCGAGGGGCGCTCCTTGGGGAGCACAACCCACCAGGGCGCGCCAGGAGGCCCAAGCGCACCCAGGTGGGTTGTGCCCTCCTCGGTGGCCTCAAGAGGACGTCCTACGATCATCCTAATGTGCACAAGTAACGAAGCTCTCGTCATTTTGGTGCGCGGAATGTTACTTAGTGTGGAGCATCCTACGATCATCCCCATGTACACTACGACTATTCCCTAAGCCCCAAGAGGACATATGACGAGACCTCGAACATACGCCATTGTACACAAGGTTAACTCCCTCCTCTCCAAACCGTCACTTTCCACACATGCGAGCCATGGCTACTACCTCAAACATATGTGCTATCCATGACCAGGACCAAGAGGAATACCATGGAACAACTAGGAGCGTTGGACAAGATGGCAAGGACGCCAAGTGCGCGGAACAAGAGGAAGGGTTGACTGCAAGTCACAGCCACCGAACGACCGACCCTGTCCGGTCGTCCGACGCCCGGAGCTTCAGCCAGCCAGGAAAACTACAGCCGAGGCACCCTACACCGCCTGGATGACCGCCAGACGCCGGACGACCAACACTCGTCAGCCACCAGACGACCGACACCGTCCGGATATCTAGTGCCACCTATCCAGAGAAGAAACATCAGAAGCTGATGACCCACAAGTGTAGGGGATATATCATAGTTCTTTCGATAAGTAAGAGTGTCGAACCCAATGAGGAGCAGAAGGAAATGACAAGCGGTTTTCAGTAAGGTATTCTCTGCAAGCACTGAAATTGTAGGTAACATATAGTTTTGTGATAAGATAATTGGTAACAGGTAACAAGCAATGAAAGTAAATAAAGTGCAACAAGTTGGCCCAATCCCTTTTGTAGCAAAGGACAAGCCTGGACAATTTCTTATAATGAGAAAAGCGCTCCCGAGGACACATGGGAATTATCGTCAAGCTAGTTTCATCACGCTCATATGATTCTCGTTCGTTACTTTGATAATTTGATATGTGGGTGGACCGGTGCTTGTGTACTGCCCTTTCTTGGACAAGCATCCCACTTATGATTAACCCCTATTGCAAGCATCCGCAACTACAAAAGAAGTATTAAGGTAAACCTAACCATAGCATGAAACATATGGATCCAAATCAGCCCCTTACGAAGCAACTTATAAACTAGGGTTTAAGCTTCTGTCACTCTAGCAACCCATCATCTACTTATTACTTCCCAATGCCTTCCTATAGGACCAAATAATGGTGAAGTGTCATGTAGTCGACGTTCACGTAACACCACTAAAGGAGAGACAACATACATCTCATCAAAATATCGAATGAATACCAAATTCACATGACTACTAATAGCAAGACTTCACCCATGTCCTCAGGAACAAACGTAACTACTCACAAAGCATATTCATTTTCATGATCAGAGGAGTATGAATATGCATTAAGGATCTGAACATATGATCTTCCACCAAGTAAACCAAATAGCATCAACTACAAGGAGTAATCAACACTACTAGCAACCCACAGGTACCAATATGTGGTTTTGACACAACATTGGATACTAGAGATGAACTAGGGTTTTGAGAGGAGATGGTGTTGGCGAAGATGTTGATGGAGATTGACCCCCTCCCGATGAGAGGATCGTTGGTGATGACGATGGTGATATTTTCCCCCTCCCAGAGGGAAGTTTCCCCGGCAGAACAGCTGCGCTGGAGCCCTAGATTGGTTCCGCCTCGTGGCGGCGGAGTTTCATCCCGTAAGCTTGCTTATGATTTTTTCCAGGGTAGAAGACTTCATATAGCAGAAGATGGGCACCAGAGGGCCACCAGAGGGCCCACGAGACAGGGGGCGCACCCTGTAGGGGTGGGCGCGCGCCCCACCCTCGTGGCCAGGGTGTGGGCCCCCTCTGGTACGTTCTTTGCTCAATAATTCTTATTAATTCCAAAAATGACTTCCGTGGAGTTTCAGGACTTTTGGAGCTGTGCAGAATAGGTTTCCAATATGTGCTCCCTTTCCAGCCCAGAATCCCAGCTGCCGGCGTTCTCCCTCTTGATGATAAACCTTGTAAAATAAGAGAGAATAGCCATAAGTATTGTGGCATAACGTGTAATAACAACCCATATTGCAATAAATATCGATATAAAAGCATGATGCAAAAAGGACGTATCAACTCCCCCAAGCTTAGACCTCGCTTGTCCTCAAGCGGAAACCGATATCGAAAAATATGTCCACATGTTTAGAGATAGAGTTGCCGATAAAAATAAAATACGAACATGAGGGCATCATGATCATTCTTATAACAGCAACATATATAGATTTGTCATATGATTTCTTATGCTCAAGTAACAATCTATTCACAATGTCAAGTATGGTTCAGAAACTTCATTGAGAACTAGCAAACTATAGTCATTGAAACAATTGCAATTTATCATAACATCAGAAAGAGTCAAGAATAGAGCTTTTCAGCAAGTCCACATACTCAACTATCATAAAGTCTTCTACAATTGCTAACACTCACACAATACTTATGGTTATGGAGTTTTAATTGGACACTGAGAAAGATAGGCGCTTATAATTTCGCCTCCCAACGTATTCACCTTTGGGTGATGTCAACAATAATACTTCATGCTAACTTACATCCAATTGGATATATATATCAGGATCTTTCCAACACGAGGTGCTTGCCAAAGGATAAAATGAAAAAGGGAAAGGTGAAGATCACCTTGACTCTTGCGTAAAGTAAAAGACATAAAGTAAAAGATAGGCCCTTCGCAGAGGGAAGCAGAGGTGGTCATGTGCTTTTAGGGTTGGATGCACAAAATCTTAATACAAAAGAATGTCACTTTATATTGCCACTTGTGCTATGAACCTTTATTATGCAGCCCGTCGCTTTTATTACTTCCATATCACACGATCGTATAAAGCTTATTTTCTCCGCACTAATAAGTCATACATATTTAGAGAGCAATTTTTATTGCTTGCAACATGACAACTTACTTGAAGGATCTTACTCAATCCATAGGTAGGTATGGTGGGCTCTCATGGCAAAACTAGGTTTAAGGATATTTGGAAGCACAAGTAGTATCTCTACTTGGTGTAAAGAATTTTGGCTAGCATGAGGGGGAAAGGCAAGCTCAGCATGTTAGACGATCCATGACAATATACTTTAACTGAGATGTGAGAAAACATAAACCATTACATTGTCTTCCTTGTCCAACATCAACTCTTTAGCATGTCATACTTTAATGAGTGATCACAATTATAGAAGATGTCCAAGATAGTATATTTATATGT
Source organism: Triticum aestivum (assembly GCF_018294505.1). Classification (NCBI taxonomy): domain Eukaryota; kingdom Viridiplantae; phylum Streptophyta; class Magnoliopsida; order Poales; family Poaceae; genus Triticum; species Triticum aestivum. The sequence goes on from NC_057798.1 coordinate 441,680,138, forward strand.
GAAAACCTCTCTTTCTTTATTACTTCCTATTAATTGCAACGATGACCAAAACTATGTTTGTTAACTTTCAACAACTTTTAAGCCTCATACTCTTTATATGTGAAGTCATTACTATCCATAAGATCAACATGAACTCTTTTATTTCTTTTTATTCTTTCTATTTTGTCAAGATCATAGCAAGATAGCAAATCCCTTGACTCAACACTAATATTTATTATATAGCTGATGGACTCGATTACATAGAGAGATCACAAAGAAAAACTCAAAACTACTTCATACAATTTTTTTATTCTACTAGATCTAGATATGTAGCGACCAGACCTCAAACAGTCCGATCTCTGTGCATCAGTGTCATCCCTGGATCAGTAATGCTGACACGCACAGTACTTGAAGGATTTATAATAGAGTAGCAATCACATACTTATTACATCGAATGTCTCCAAAGAGAACTTATTACAATAAATATGGCTTAAGGCCATCTAATAGTGATAACAGCGGAAGGCTTGGAAGATAAGTGAGCCCATCAACTCCAACGGCATCACTGAGTATAGAACCACGATCCTAAGGCATCTTACTCGTCGTCTGAAAAGTCTGCAACATGAACGTTGCAGCCCGAAAACGGGTCAGCACATGGAATATGCTGGCAAAGTAACACATAGAGAGTAAATGAAAGAATAAAGCTATACTACATGCATATATGGCTTGGTGGATAGCTCTATGGTTACAGTTTTGTGTAAAGCCAGTTTTTCCCTACTACAAAGGAATAAATTTATTTAACTATCATGGTGGTTGTTAAACATTGAGAATGGTTGATAGCATTCTCAATCCCAATTAAGTAACATCATCATTAAACAAACCCAACAATATTAATTAAAGTAACATGATGATATTCACATGATAATCCAAGTACTAGATACTCAAGATGTCCATAACCGGGGACACGGCTAATCATGATTAGTTTATACACTCTGCAGAGGTTTGCGCACTTTTCCCCACATGACTCGATCTCCTCCGTTGGTTTTCTCGCACTACATCGTGTTTGAGAAACGGATGACCGGGACATAGTCTTTCAGAAGCGCTAGCACCTTACAATGAGTAGACCGATGCACCTACTTTCCCCCACATCTGCTAGTCTACCACTTTAAGAGTTCGCTCGACTTAGTCAACTATGCTAGAGCCCATAATAGCATGTGGCTGCACACGGAAGTTTCTAGCATGAATAATTTTATGATCCCTTTGAGCCTGGGTGGTGGTCCAAAAACAAACAGGCAAACCTGGAATACCCAAGTGCCTCAATCCACCCAGATTTGTATTAAAGTTTCCACCTTAAATAAACCATTAATTAACAATCTCACATCTGTCATAGAAATTCACTCACCCAATCCACGTCTACTAGCATAGCATGGCATAATAAGCAAACGTAGAAGTAACTCCCAAGGGTTTGATAATAAAATAGGTAATAGGTACTACCTCATCTACTTCCCAAAACCCACAATTTAATTAGATCCTAATAATGCAATGTTTGAGGATTGATCTAATGCATAAAATCCGGGTAGTAAAGAGGTATGATCAAAGTGTTACTTGCCTTGCTGATGATCCGCGAAACCTAGGGATTCGAAGTAGCAAGCGGCGCAATCCGGGTACTCTATCGCAAATAAACAAGCAAACAAGCATATAATAAGTACTCATCTAATGCACGGGTAAAACTCGAACAAGAGAACTACCAGAAAGTTCAACTTAAGAACTCTGGTTTGCAAAAAGAATCAAATCAAACGAAGAAACAAAACTCAAACGGCGAAAGAAACAAGCTTCATTTACTAAGCTGGACCTAAGTCAAATTTTACAGAAGCAAAACTTGTTTGAGTGAGATTATTCGGAAAGAGGGTTTCGAGACGAAACTCTAGGCGCTTGAATCGCCTGATTCCGATAAACGAGCGAAAAGATAAACTAAAACGAAATTCGGATCAAAAATCTCGATCAGAAAAATCGCGGAATAAATCCGAGAAAAAGAAAAACGATGAATAGATTAACGAACGAACGTTCATTATCTGGATCTAAACGACGGATACGTCTGTTAAAACGAACGAATGAGGGAACGCTCGCTAAATAAATAAACCGAGAAAAAGAAATAAACCGATCTAAAAAAACGAATCTAGGGTTTTTCTAAAAAAACGAAGTGGTTTTTTTAAAAAAAAACGGTCCGGCGGCGGCGGCTCAGGCAGTACCTCGGCGAGGCACTTCGGCGGGGCTGGCGAGGGGCGGCGGCGACTCGGAGGTGGCTCCGGCGACGGCGGCAAGCGGCGGCGGCGGCAGCGCGAGGCAGCGGGGCTGGCGGCTACGGCGGCGGGGTTCGGCGGCGACGGCTTGGGCTCCAAGGGGGGGGGGGCGGCGGTGGCTTGGGCGAGGGGGCGCCCGGGGAGGAGTCCGGCTCGGACTCTCCTCGGCGTCCGTGCCGCGCACGGCGTCGCGCGCGAGGGGAGGCGGCGGCGCTGGGTTGGGCCGGCCTGGCTCGGCTGGGCTTCGGCCCAGTAGGGCGCGGGGAGCTCTTTTTAAAAAAAAAATTCCGCCGAACTAAAAAAAAATCTAGAAAATAAATAAAAATCTAAAATTCCCAAAATAAATTTTCATCGCCCAAATAAAATATTTAGAACAAGATGAACATTTTTTGGGCCTAAAATGCATTTTTGAAAATCGTGCAATTTTTCCTAAATTCAAATAAAATAGCAAAACACCAAAGTAAAATCTTACTTGATTTTTTATTAAATCCTCATTATTTCTTTATTTTTGGGAAAGTCATTTTATTCCCTCTCTCATATTTTTTTAATTGAAATAATTGAAGATAAAATAAATAAAATCAAATGATCCTATTTTCAAAATTTGAGAAAACTCAAATATGAGAATAACGAAATCCGCAACTCTCTCCGTGGGTCCTTGAGTTGCGTAGGATTTCTAGGATCAAGGCAAAATGCAAATAAAATATGATATGCAATAATGATTTATGTATAGCATTCCAAATTGAAAATTTGGGATGTTACAAACCTACCCCCCTTAAGATGAATCTCACCCTCGAGATTCGGGTTGGCTAGAAAATAGGTGAGGGTGGTCCTTCAACAAATCTTCCTCTCGCTCCCAGGTGGCTTCATCCTCGGTGTGGTGGCTCCACTGAACCTTACTGATAACCTTGCTGCGGGTGACTCGGCTGGCATACTCAAGAATCTTAACTGGTTTCTCCTCATAGGTCAAATCACTGTCCAACTTAATCGCCTCTAGTGGCACTGTATCTCTCAGTGGTATATCAGCCATCTCTGCATGGCACTTCTTCAACTGGGAAACATGAAACACGTCGTGAACTCCTGACAATCCCTCAAGCAATTCCAACTTGTAGGCAACCTCTCCCATACGTTCCAAAACTTTGTATGGTCCCACAAAACGTGGCGCTAAGTTTCCTTTAACACCAAAATGCTTAACTCCTCGAAGTGGAGATACCCGAAGATAAACTCTATCCCCGACTTCGTAAACTGTCTCCTTGCGTTTTGCATCAGCATAGCTTTTCTGCCTGGACTGGGCTACCTTGAGCCTGTAGCGAATCAACTTCACTTTCCGTTCAGACTCTTTAATCAAATCTGGTCCAAACAACTGATGGTCTCCAACTTTGTCCCAAGACAACAGGGTTCTGCACCTCCTTCCGTATAAGGCTTCGAAAGGGGCCATCTTCAAACTGGATTGATAACTGTTGTTGTAAGAGAACTCCGCATACGGCAAATTGTCGTCCCAACTAGATCCATAATCTAGCGCACAAGCTCTCAGCATATCCTCTAAAATCTGATTGACTCTCTCGGTCTGTCCATCTATCTACGGGTGAAAAGCGGTACTGAACTCTAGCCTGGTTCCCAAGGTTTCGTGTAACTGATTCCAGAACTTTGAGGTGAACTGGGTTCCTCTATCTAATACAATGCTCCTTGGAACTCCATGTAGACATACGATCCTGGTCATGTAAATCTTGGCCAATTTGGCACTGGTGTACATAGTCTTCACTGGAATGAAATGAGCTACCTTCGTCAAACGATCGACTACCACCCAAATCGACTCACAGCCTGAACGAGTCTTGGGCAATCCCGTAATAAAATCCATGCCTAGCTTATACCACTTCCATTCGGGTATCGGCAATGGTTGCAACAACCCTGCTGGTTTCTGATGCTCTGCTTTTACTCTCTGACATACATCACAAACTGCTACATACTCGGCAATATCCTTCTTCATTCCGATCCACCAAAAAGTCTCCTTCAAATCCAAATACATCTTGGTATTCCCCGGGTGAATTGAATACGGCGAATCACGGGCCTCTTGCAAAATCAACTTCCTGATCTCTGGGTCATTGGGTACATAAACGCGGTCCTCAAATAGAGGGTATCGTGCTCATCCTCACGAAATCCCTTGGATTTTCCTTTGCACAACCTCTCCTTTATCTCAGCAATCTCCTTATCGGTCTTTTGAGCTTCTCTGATCTTATCCATCAAAGTCGACTGAATTTCCAATGTTGCTACATAGCCTCTCGGAACTATCTCCAAACATAGTTCACAAAAGTCCTCGGCTAACTCCTTTGGCAGTCCTGCGGTCATGAGTGTATTAACATGGCTCTTACGGCTCAACACGTCGGCTACTACGTTAGCCTTTCCGGGGTGATACTGCAATCTCATATCGTAATCCTTGATGAGTTCCAACCATCTCCTTTGCCTGAGATTCAACTCCTTCTGCGTGAAAATGTACTTCAAACTCTTGTGATCCGTGTACACTTCACAATGATTTTCGATAAGAAAATGCCTCCATGTCTTCAATGCATGCACTACGGCTGCTAACTCCAAATCATGTGTGGCATAATTTAACTCATGAGGTTTAAGCTGTCGTGACGCATACGAGACAACTCTTCCTTCCTGCATAAGCACTGCTCCAAGTCCTCGACGTGAAGCATCTCAATACACCTCGTAATCCTTGGTCTGATCCGGTAAAATCAACACGGGCGAGGTAACTAAACGTTTCTTCAATTCCTGGAAACTGGCCTCACATTCTTCAGTCCAATTGAACTTGGTATCCTTCTTTAACAACTTCGTCATGGGCTTTGCAATCCTTGAAAAATTCTCAATGAATCTCCGGTAGTATCCCGCCAGTCCAAGAAAACTTCTGATCTCTCCAACTGTTGTCGGTGCTACCCAATTAGTCACGGTGACAACCTTGGTGGGGTCTACTGCTATACCCTCTCCGGATATAACATGTCCGAGGAATCCAACTTCCTTCAACTAGAACTCACATATGCTAAACTTGGCATATAACTGGTGTTCTCTGAGCTTCTCCAATACGAAACGCAAATGCTCCTTATGCTCCTCTTCGTTCTTCGAGTAGACCAAGATGTCATCAATGAACACTACGACGAACTTATCCAGGAACTCCATAGATACTTTGTTCATCATATTCATGAGATATGCAGGTGCGTTAGTCAGACCAAATGACATAACCGTATACTCGTACAGCCCATACCTGGTGGTAAAAGCTGTCTTGGGTATATCCTGTTCTCGAATCTTCAACTGATGGTATCCTGATCGCAAACCGATCTTGGAAAATACCTTTGCTCCTTGCAGTCGGTCAAATAGATCATTGATCATCGGCAGTGGGTACTTATTCTTGATGGTTATTGCATTTAATCCTCGATAATCAACAACCATCCGTAACGATCCGTCCTTCTTCTCTAGTAGAAGTACTGGTGATCCCCAAGGAGATGAACTTGGGCGAATATAACCTTTATCCAGTAATTCCTTAATCTGACTTTTAATCTCCTCCAAATCTTTTGCTGGCATCCGGTATGGTCTCTTGGATATCGGTCCTGTGCCTGGTAAAAGCTCAATCAAAAACTCGATGTCTCTATCCGGTGGCATGCCGGGCAACTCCTCTGGAAATACATCCGGAAAATCCTTCACTACTGGTACTTCCTCCTGCACAACTCCTGATAAGGAATTTACGTGCATCCTCCTCGGCTCATGCCTTGATACATACCTTATCCTTTTCCCTTCCGGGGTAGTAAGCAGAATCGACTTACTGACGCAATCAATGTTTCCCCCATACATCGATAGCCAATTCATACCCAGAATCACATCCAAACCTTGAGATTCCAAAACGATTAAATCTAAGGGGAAAACATGCTTGCCTATACTCAACGACACTTGAAAACATCCTCGACTGGCCATATACTCTGCTCCTGGTGAGGTTACTAGCATGGGTGTTTTTAGAACCCTAGTGGGCAGTCTATACTTATCCACAAATCCCTTTGATAAGTATGAATGCGATGCACCAGTATAAAAAAGAACGAGTGCAGTAAATGACTTAACCAAAAACTTACCTATTACTGCGTCTGGCTGAGCTTCAACCTCCTCCACGCTAACGTGGTTCACTTGTCCTCTGTCGAAAGGGTTCGGCTTCTTCCCAGAACTTCCATTACCCTTCCCAGTCTGGCCTTCAGGAGATTCATTGGCGTAATGTCCGGTCTTCTGGCACTTAAAGCAAGTGACTTGACTCAGATCTTTCTTGGCTGGTGTTGAGGGGTTGGTACGGTTCTGGCTACTACTTCCTCCATTCCCGTTACCATTCTTGGAACCACTGTGATTGTGTGAACTACCTCCTCCATGGGTATGCTGGAATTGTCCTCCCGACTTGGGGGGTAAAACGTGGCTTCTGCTGAGCTCTAGAATTGTTTTCCTTGTCCATACTTCCTCTTGCGGTTTTCAATCTGCTGCTGCTTCCCTTTAATCATGAGAGCACGGTCTACCAACTCCTGGTAGTTGTTAAAACTTGCTACCATCAACTGCATGCTCAGCTCATCATTCAGTCCTTCTAGAAATTTCTCTTGCTTACCCGCATCAGTAGCAGCGTCATCTGGGGCATAACGCGCTAGCTTACTGAAGTCATCCACATACTGGCCAACTGTCCTTCCTCCCTGGCACAAGTTGTGAAACTCACGCTTCTTCATGGCCATAGCTCTTGCTAAAACATGGGCAGTACGAAAGGCCTGCTGAAACTGATCCCATGTGACAGTGTCTACTGGATAAGTGGCTGTGAAATTCTCCCACCATGATGCTGCGGGTCCCTCAAGCTGATGTGCGGAAAATGGCACCTTCTCCGCATCTGTGCATCCTGCAGTGGTCAATTCCTTGGCTGTCTTGCAAAGCCAATCATCTGCAACAATCGGCTCGGTGCTACTGGAGAACACCGGTGGATCCAGCCTAAGGAAATGGGTTAAGTGATCAACAGGTGGTGGCGGTGGTGGGTTGTTGTTGTTGTTGTTGTTCCCCTGATTCTGATTCTGGACTAGTATCTGCATCAACGCATTCTGCTGCTGGATCAACTGGGTGAGCTCCGGTGGAAAAGCAAATCCGTTGTCGCGTCTCGGAGGCGTCTGGGGTTTAGAAAAGAAGAGAATATAGGATAGAATGAGGTCTAAAGGGAAAGCACTACCCATATGCACATGAGACAAATAGCAATCAAAACACTTCATTCAAACAAGCAAGGGCATACAACGGTCTATTTATCGTTACAAAAGTGCTCGAACTATACTAGATACATGGAGGGAAATTCTACTACTTTTATGGTGGTCTACTAGAAAAACTGCTCCGATGAAGACTCCATGATATCTGCTCCGGCTTCATCAACATAGTCATCATCACTATCATCTGGGTCTGAGTCGGTGTCGTCGATGATGATGATGTAGTTCCCAGGGCAAGTGTTATCTTCGTCTTCTCCAGTTGCTGGAAATCCCATGAACACTCTTAGCTTCTTCTTCAGATCATCATTCTTCTCAACTAGCGTTGCTATTTCCTCCTCATATCCATCACGTGTAGACTTGAGTTCTTCCTCCAGTTTCGTGATCTTGGTCATGGCTTTCTTCATATCCATCATGCCTGCACACATATGGTTTTCCTAGCGTCAAATGTGTTGGTTTAACTCCTGGATGAAAGCTGCAATTGATCGGTCTTTCCTGGTGTTAATCATCTCCCATTGCTCATCTCGGTGCCCACAAATCTGGTAGGTAGTATCCTTAAGCTCCTTGTGGTAAACTTATCCAATACGCCCCATGGTAATGTGAGCTGTCATGCTCCTTCCTAAACTCCAGGTTGGTGCATCAAAGGAAAACTCTATAGGCTCAGTGATTGGCATGAACGTCCTTCCTAGAACTTGAACTTGAATCATCCAGCGCTCCTCTTCAGGTAAAGTGGCATTGTAGGTTCCGGTGAAGCTTGGTACTCCGATCTTCAGGTACTTGGTAACTTCCTTGAGGTGTCGTCCAAAAGGTGTATCTTCGTCCGGTTGCATGAACTTGTTCCTTGCATCCGCCATCCTAGATGAGCAGAAAAGATGAGGAGTTAGAAATGAGAAGAGAGAGAGTAGTGATCTAGGGTTTTAGCTTAGTGGTCGTGTCCTACAGTCAGCGTGTGCTCTGATACCATCTTGTAGCGACCAGACCTCAAACAGTCCGATCTCTGTGCATCAGTGTCATCCCTGGATCAGTAATGCTGACACGCACAGTACTTGAAGGATTTATAACAGAGTAGCAATCACATACTTATTACATCGAATGTCTCCAAAGAGAACTTATTACAATAAATACGGCCTAAGGCCATCTAATAGCGATAACAGCGGAAGGCTTGGAAGATAAGTGAGTCCATCAACTCCAACGGCATCACTGAGTATAGAACCACGATCCTAAGGCATCTTACTCGTCGTCTGAAAAGTCTGCAACATGAACGTTGCAGCCCGAAAACGGGCCAGCACATGGAATATGCTGGCAAAGTAACACATAGAGAGTAAATGAAAGAATAAAGCTATACTACATGCATATATGGCTTGGTGGATAGCTCTATGGTTACAATTTTGCGTAAAGCCAGTTTTCCCTACTACAAAGGAATAAATTTATTTAACTATCATGGTGGTTGTTAAACATTGAGAATGGTTGACAGCATTCTCAATCCCAATTAAGTAACATCATCATTAAACAAACCCAACAATATTAATTAAAGTAACATGATGATATTCACATGATAATCCAAGTACTAGATACTCAAGATGTCCATAACCGGGGACACGGCTAATCATGATTAGTTTATACACTCTGCAGAGGTTTGCGCACTTTTCCCCACATGACTCGATCTCCTCCGTTGGTTTTCTCGCACTACATGGTGTTTGAGAAACGGATGACCGGGACATAGTATTTCAGAAGCGCTAGCACCTTACGATGGGTAGACCGGTACACCTACTTCCCCCTACATCTGCTAGTCTACCACTGTAAGAGTTCGCTCGACTTAGTCAACTATGCTAGAGCCCATAATAGCATGTGGCTGCACACGAAAGTTTCTAGCATGAATAATCTTATGATCCCTTTGAGCCTGGGTGGCGGTCCAAAAACAAACAGGCAAACCTAGAATACCCAAGTGCCTCAATCCACCCAGATGTGTATTAAAGTTGCCACCTTAAATAAACCACTAATTAACAATCTCACACCTGTCATGGGAATTCACTCACCCAATCCACGTCTACTAGCATACATGGCATAATAAGCAAACGTAGAAGTAACTCCCAAGGGTTTGATAATAAAACAGGTAATAGGTACTACCTCATCTACTTCCCAAAACCCACAATTTAATTAGATCCTAATCATGCAATGTTTGAGGATTGATCTAATGCATAAAAACTGGGTAGTAAAGAGGTATGATCAAAGTGTTACTTGCCTTGCTGATGATCCGTGAAACCTAGGGATTCGAAGTAGCAAGCGGCGCAATCCGGGTACTCTATCGCAAACAAACAAGCAAACAAGCATATAATAAGTACTCATCTAATGCACGGGTAAAACTCGAACAAGAGAACTACCAGAAAGTTCAACTTAAGAACTCCGGTTTGCAAAAAGAATCAAATACAATGAAGAAACAAAACTCAAACGGCAAAAGAAACAAGCTTCGTTTACTAAGCTAGACCTAAGTCAAATTTTACAGAAGCAAAACTTGTTTTGAGTGAGCTAATTCGGAAAGAGGGTTTCGAGACGAAACTCTAGCCGCTTGAATCGCCTGATTCCGATAAACGAGTGAAAAGATAAACTAAAACGAAAATCGGATCAGAAATCGCGATCAGAAAAATCGCGGAATAAATCCGAGAAAAAGAAAAACGACGAACAGATTAACGAACGAACGTTCGTTATCTGGATCTAAACAACGGATACGTCCGTTAAAACGAACGAATGAGCGAACGCTCGCTAAATAAATAAACCGAGAAAAAGAAATAAACCGATCTAAAAAACGAATCTAGGGTTTTTCTAAAAAAACGAAGTGGTTTAAAAAAAACGGTCCGGCGGCGGCGGCTCGGGCAGTACCTCGGCGAGGCACTCCGGCGGGGGTGGCGGCTCCGGCGGGGCTGGCGAGGGGCGGCGGCGACTCGGCGGCGGGGTTCAGCGGCGGGGGGCGGCTCGGCGGCGGCAAGCGGCGGCGGCGGCAGCGCGAGGCAGCGGGGCTGGCGGCTGCAGCGGCGGGGTTCGGCGGCGGCGGCTTGGGCTCCAGGGGGGGCGGTGGCTTGGGTGAGGGGGCACCCGGGGAGGAGTCCGGCTCGGACTCTCCTCGGCTTCCGTACCGCGCACGGCGTCGCGCGCGAGGGGAGGCGGCGGAGCTGGGTTGGGCCGGCCTGGCTCGGCTGGGCTTCGGCCCAGTCGGGCGCGGGGAGCTCTTTTTTAAAAATAATAATCCGCCGAACTACAAAAAATCTAGAAAATAAATAAAAATCTAAAATTCGCAAAATAAATTTTCATCGCCCAAATAAAATATTTAGAACAAGATGAACTTTTTTTGGGCCTAAAATGCATTTTTGAAAATCATGCAATTTTTCCTAAATTCAAATAAAATAGCAAAACACCAAAGTAAAATCTTATTTGATTTTTTTATTAAATCCTCATTATTTCTTTATTTTTGGGAAAGTCATTTTATTCCCTCTCTCATATTTTTTTAATTGAAATAATTGAAGATAAAATAAATAAAATCAAATGATGCTATTTTCAAAATTTGAGAAACTGAAATATGAGAATAACGAAATCCCCAAGTCTCTCCGTGCGTCCTTGAGTTGCGTAGGATTTCTAGGATTAAGGCAAAATGCAAATAAAATATGATATGCAATAATGATCTATGTATAACATTCCAAATTGAAAATTTGGGATGTTACAAGATATTGCCAAAAGGATCGAACTAAGTAAAACAGTAAAGATAGGAGTGTGATGGTGATACGAAACCGGAGTACCTCCCCCGAGCTTGGCAGTTGCCAAGGAGAGTGCTCTTACCCATGTGATTATGTCCTCGGAGGTGATGAAGGTGGTGATGATTATGGTGGATAATCGCACATTGAGCGTAAAAGCTCCTCCAACTTGCGGATAATGCCCTTGAGTGCGACGATATGATCCTTCAACAAAATATTTTCCTGTGTGAGATACTTGTTTTGTATGTTAGCTAACTCAATCATCTTGAAAGCTTCAATCTCAGTTGGGGTAAAGAGGTTAGGTAGAGGTTGAGGGATGTTTTCTTCTTCCGCTTCCGGAGCTTGATCCTCCATGGCCTTCTTGATCCCTTCATCCTTGTTGATCTCCTCCGGTTCTTCTCTGTTCAGCTCTATCTTCAATAGCCAAGCGTCCTTGTCTTCATTGTTGGAGGAGGGTGACATCATGATGCTCTAGATCTGTCAGAAAAACAGCTGGAAACAAAGACGGAGGATTTTTGCGTGATACAGTGGTCAAAACCTTCGGGAGATTATATAATGAATTTTTACCGACAAAAAAAGTAACGTGCAAAAAAGGAGTCCGGAAGGCACACGAGGTGCCCACGAGGCAGGGGGCGCGCCCAGTAAGGGTGGGCGCGCCCTCCACCCTCGTGGGGCCTCGTGGCCTTTCCGGACTACTTCTTGTTTTCCTAAATTGTTAAATATTCCAAAACGGAGAAAAATTGCCATGATAACTATTTTGGAGTCGGTTTACTTACCGTACCACATACCTATTCCTTTTCGGAGTCTGAAACATTCTGGAAGGTGTCCCTTATATATTCCTCAGGGGTTACAGTTTCAATAATATTAGTTTCAACATTTATAGGATTATTGAGATATAATGTTTGATTCTTTGGCTGTTCACCACCCTCGGACTTGTGCCTTCGAAGTTGTTGATTTTTATGGCACCGGAACGGTAGACCTCCTCGATAATGTAAGGACCTTCCCATTTAGAGAGAAGTTTTCCTGCAAAAAAATCTTAAACAAGAGTTGAATAACAACACATAATCTCCTACATTAAACCCACACTTTTGTATCCTTTTGTCATGCGATCATTTAACTTTTTCTTTGAACAGCTTGGCATTCTCATAAGCCGAACTATATACTTTGGCCGGACTGTTGGACTATGAAGATACAAGATTGAAGACTTCGTCCCGTGTCCGGATGGGACTCTCCTTTGCGTGGAAGGCAAGCTTGGATATTCGGATAGTAGATTTCCTTCTCTGTAACCGACTCTGTGTAACCCTAGCCCCCTCCGGTGTCTATATAAACCGGAGGGTTTAGTCCATAGAAGAACAATCATAATCAAAGGCTATCTTCTAGGGTTTAGCCTCTACGATCTCGTGGTAGATCAACTCTTGTAATACTCATATCATCAAGATCAATCAAGCAGGAAGTAGGGTATTACCTCCATCGAGAGGGCCCGAGCCTGGGTAAAACATCGTGTCCCCTGCCTCCTGTTACCATTAGCCTTAGACGCACAGTTCGGGACCCCCTACTGATAACCCACAAGTATAGGGGATCGCAACAGTTTTTGATAAGTAAGAGTGTCGAACACAACTTAGAACAACAAATAAAAATTACTTAGTGATAAAGCAAACAAGCACACACGAGAATATTCACCCCACGCTATGACTCCCCGGCAACGACGCCAGAAAAAGGTCTTGATAACCCACAAGTATAGGGGATCACAAAAGTTTTCGATAAGTAAGAGCGTCGAACCCAACGAGGAGCTAAAGGTAGAATAAATATTCCCTCAAGTTCTATCGACCACCTATACAACTCTACACACGCTTGACGTTTGCTTTACCTAGAACAAGTATGAAACTAGAAGTACTTTGTAGGTGTGATAGGATAGGTTTGCAAGAAAGTAAAGAACACGTAAATATAAACTAGGGGCTGTTTAGATAAAGACACAACTAAATTAGTAAAAGTAAAGAGCTTGTTGTCACGAGAAAGTTATTTGTCCCTAGGCAATCGATAACTAGACCGGTAATCATTATTGCAATTTTATTTGAGGGAGAGGCATAAACTAACATACTTTCTCTACTTGTATCATATGCACTTATGATTGGAACTCTAGCAAGCATCCGCAACTACTAAAGATTCATTAAGGTAAAACCCAACCATAGCATTAAAGCATCAAGTCCCCTTTTATCCCATACGCAACAATCCCTCTTACTCGGGTTTGTGTTTCAGTCACTCACCAACCCACTATAAGCAAATCATGAACGTATTGCAACACCCTACAGCGGGAATCCCTCACGCTTGCGCGACACGGAGGGCACCATAGGACAGCACCAATAATAAAACATACAACTCAAACCAATCACGATCATCAAATAGCCATTAGGACAAAATAGATCTACTCAAACATCATAGGATGGCAACACATCATTGGATAATAATATGAAGCATAAAGCACCATGTTCAAGTAGAGCGTACAGAGGGTTGCGGGAGAGTGGACCGCTGGATATAGATGGGGGAAGGTGATGGAGATGTTAGTGAAGATGACGGTGGTGTTGGTGAAGATCGCGGTGATGATGATGGCCCCCGACGGCGTTCCGGCGCCACCGGAAGCAAGGGGGAGAGAGCCCCCCTTCTTGTTCTTCTTCCTTGACCTTCTCCCTAGATGGGAGAAGGGTTTCCCCTCTGGTCCTTGGCTCCCATGGCTTGGGAGGGGCGAGAGCCCCTCCGAGATTGGATCTATCTCTCTGTTTCTGCGTTCTCAGATTCTACCCCTTCACCGTTTCTTAAATATCCGGAGATCCGTAACTCCGATTGGGGTGAATCTTTCGCCCAGATCTTTCTCATAAAATTATCTTTCTTGTGCCAGAAGAAGAGCATCAACCGCCTTACGGGTGGACCACGAGGGCCAGGGGCACGCCTGGGGGGGGGGGGGGGGTAGGGCGCGCCCCCTACCTCGTGACCACGTCGGACACCGTTTCGCGTTGATTTTTCTTCCCAAAAATCATAAATATTCCAAAAAAATCTCCGACCGTTTTTTGTCCCGTTTGGACTCTGTTTGATATTGGGTTTCTGCGAAACAAAAAACATGCAACAGACAGGAACTGGCACTGGGCACTGGATCGATATGGTAGTCAAAAAAATAATATAAAAAGTTGCCAAAAAGTATATGAAAGTGAATAATATTGGCATGGAACAATCAAAAATTATAGATACGACGGAGACGTATCAGCATCCCCAAGCTTAATTCATGCTCGTCCTCGAGTAGGTAAATGATAAAAAAGAATAATTTTTGATGTGGAATGCTACCTAGCATAATCTTGATCATATGTCTAATCATGGCATGAATATTAAGACACGAGTGATTCAAAGCAATAGTCTATCATTTGACATAAAAACAATAATACTTCGAGTGTACCAATAAAGCAATCATGTCTTTTCAAAACAACAAGGCAAAAGCAAGCTTATCCCTGCAAAATCATACAGTTTGGCCATGCTTCATTTTCGTCACACAAGATGCCCCCATCATGCACAACCCCGATGACAAGCCGAGCAATTGGTTCATACTTTTTAACGCGCTTCAGCTTTTTCAACCCTCACGCAATACATGAGCGCAAGCCATGGATATAGCACTATAGGTGGAATAGAATATAATGATGGAGGTTAGGTTTGGTGGGGTTGGGGTCACACCCGAAGTCGTATTGGAGAATTGAGTCTCACATCAACTAGGCATATCAACAGGCTATGGAGATGCCCATTAATAGATATCAATGTGAGGAGTAGGGATTGCGATGCAACGGATGCACTAGAGCTATAAGTGTATGAAAGCTCAACAAAAGAAACTAAGTGGGTGTGCATCCAACTTGCTTGCTCATGAAGACCTAGGGCATTTGAGGAAGCCCATCGTTGGAATATACAAGCCAAGTTCTATAACCCACTAGTATATGAAAGTGACAACATAGGAGACAATCTATATGAAGAACATGGTGCTACTTTGAAGCACAAGTGTGGAAAAAGAGATAGTAAAATTGCCCCCTTTCTCCTTTTTTTGGTGGGCTTCTTTGGCCCCCTTTTTTTATTTAGGCTTCTTTGGCCTTTCCTTTTTTATGGGGAAATGTTCTATAATGATGATCATCACACTTTTATTTACTTACAACTCGATATTACAACTCAATACTGGAACAAAGATATGACTCTATATGAATGCTTCCGGCGGTGTACCGGGATGTGCAATGATCTAGCGTAGCAATGACATCAAAAAACGGACAAGCCATGAAAACATCATGCTAGCTATCTTACGATCATGCAAAGCAATATGACAATGAATGCTCAAGTCATGAATATGATGATGATAAAAGTTGCATGGCAATATATCTCGGAATGGCTATGGAAATGCCATGATAGGTATGTATGGTGGCTGTTTTGAGGAAGATATAATGAGGCTTATGTGTGATAGAGCGTATCGTATCACGGGGTTTGGATGCACCGGCAAAGTTTGCACCAACTCTTGAGGTGAGAAAGGGCAATGCACGGTACCGAAGAGTCAGCAATGATGGAAAGGTAAAAGTGCGTATAATCCATGGACTCACATTAATCATAAAGAACTCATATACTTATTGCAAAAGTTTATTAGCCCTCGAAGCAAAGTACTACTACGCATGCCCCTAGGGGGATAGATTGGTAGGAAAAGACCATCGCTCGTCCCCGACCACCACTCATAAGGAAGACAATCAAAGAAACACCCCATGCTTCAAATTTGTCACACAACGGTTACCATACATGCATGCTACGGGACTTGCAAACCTCAACACAAGTGTCTCTACAGTCCACAACCACCCACTAGCATAACTCTAATATCACCATCTTTATATCGCAAAACTATTGCAAGGAATCAAACATATCATATTCAGCGATCTACAAGTTTATGTAGGATTTTATGACTAACCATGTGAATGACCAATTCCTGACATCTCTCTAAATAGATATAAGTGAAGCAAGAGAGTTTAATTCTTTTTACAAAAGATATGCCCACGCTCTAACAATTATCAGTGAAGCAAAAGAGCATTCTACAAATGGCGGTTGTCTATGTAAAGAGAAACATGCAATCCTAACTTCAAATGATATAAGTGAAGCACATGAAGCATTCTATAAAGCCACACTCAAAAGATTTAAGTGAAATGCAATGAGAATTCTATAAATCAACCAAGGATTATCTCATACCATCATGGTGCATAATAGAAAAATAAAAACCAAATTGCAAAAGACGCTCTAAGACTTGCACATAATGCATGAATGAAACGAATCGGAAACATACCGATACTTGTTGAAGAAAGAGGGGATGCCTCCCCAGCATCCCCAAGCTTAGACGCTTGAGTCTCCTTGAATATTTACTTGGGGTACCTCGAGCATCCCCAAGCTTGAGCTCTTGCCTCTCTTCCTTCTTCTCATATCGAAACATCCTCGATTAGACACTACATCCACACAAAACTTCAACAGAAAACTCGGTAAGATCCGTTAGTATAATAAAGCAAATCACCACTCTAAGTACTATTGAAAACCAATTCATATTTTGTTTTTTCATTGTGTCTACTGTAATATAACTTTTCCATGGCTTAATCCACCGATATAAATTGATAGATTCATCAAAACAAGCAAACTATGCATCAAAAACAGAATCTGTCAAAAACAGAACAGTCTGTAGTAATCTGACCATCCACCATACTTCTGGTACACCAAAAATTCTACAAAAATTAGGAACAATAAAAAAGTTGTATATAAAGACAGTGCAAAAAGAATCAGAACCAATTGACGTTCCAGATAAAAATGTAAAATCATGCACTACAGCCAAAGTTTCTGTTCTGCACCGTACAAACCAACAAGCATTGTAAACATCCTAAAGGCAAACCTTGGCACATTATTTTTATAATACAATGGAATTGTACAAGGGGATAATTATTTTTATTGAAAAGTTTCTGTAATTAAGATTCACAAAGTTTCCGTGAGCATGAACAAAGTTCAAGGAGCTCTCCCACTTCAACAATGCTTGTCTTTCTTACTTTCACTTTCCTTTTTGAAAAGTTTTTAGGTTCCCCTCTTTATTTTTTTTGTTTTTTAAACTATAAGAAAGCACTCAATGGAAATAAATGACTCTCTAAAACTTCCGGGTTGTCTCCCTGGCAGTGCTTTCTTTAAATCCATTAAGCTAGGCATATAATGCTCAAGTAGTGAATCCACCCGGATCCCAAGGTATATGAAAGCCAATTTTAATTGACAATGTTTTTTAATTTAGCAGTGAGCACAAAGTAACATATATCATGCAAGAAATAAGTCTAACTCTCTTCCTATGCATCGGCATGTCATAAGAGAACAATTCATATACACCGAGTAAAGGCCAATGCATAGTATAAGCAGTTTCTTGCAATTTCATAGTGTGGGAAACATAGGGAGGTGGAGAAATAGTTCCTCTCTCATAATAATTGCAAGTAGGAGCAGCAAGCACATGCATATTATATATATCAAAATCATCATGTGCAACGGTAAAAGGCAACCCAAAAATATAATCCTTACTAAGCATAAACTTCTCCGATATAGTGTAGTCGGGAGAATTCAAAAAGATAATAGGACTATCATGCGTGGGTGCAATAGCAACAATTTCATGTTTAACATAAGGAACTATAGCAAGTTCATCTCCATAAGCATCATTCATATTGGCATCTTGGCCACAAGCATAGCAAGCATCATCAAAAAGGGATGTTTCAGACAAATTCAAGGGATCATAGCAATCATCATAGCAATCATCCTTCGGTAAGCACGAAGGGGAATTAAACAATGTATGAGTTGGAGGGTTACTCTCATTAGAAGGTGGGCACGGGTAGCTAATCCGCTCTTCCTCCTTTTGTTCTTCGCTCTCCTCATCATCTTTTTCATCCAATGAGCTCACAGTTTCATCAATTTCTTCTTCCATAGCTTCGTGCAAAATATTAGTCTCTTCTTGGATAGCGGAGACTTTCTCAATAAATGCATTAATATAGTAATTGTATTCATAATTTGCATAGCAATATCTAAGTATAGCAAGATTTTCAGGCCTATAAACATCATCATCTAAAACTTCATACTTTTCAAACAAAGATTCAATTTCATAAGCAGCCTTAAAAGCAACAAATTCTTCTATTTGCTCAACATCATAGTAATCATATATACCATTAGCATAAGAAGCTAAGGTTTCATTATCATTAAATTTGCATGAAAAGGGAAGGTGTGGAGCCTCCATCCTAGAGCAACAAGTAATATCATATCTCAAGCATAGAGCCCAGGCATACCAACGCAACATAATAAATTGATCCCGTAATAGTTTCCCTTTTTGTGCCGAGCGATAATCCCTAAAGTATTCACGTTGATCCAACGTGTCTCCCATTATAAAGTTGAATGGGGTTTTTTTCCGGATTATCGAAGTAGTACACAATATCTTTCGCATAATGAGAATCGAGGGTTTTAGGAGTTACCCCATCCTCATGAGTAGCAAGTACAACTAATTTTTTTGGTATTTCGCGTTCCATATCCATAACTAAAGATAGAGAACAACTTAGAACAACAAATAAAAATTACTTAGTGATAAAGCAAACAAGCACACACGAGAATATTCACCCCATGCTATGACTCCCCGGCAACGACGCCAGAAAAAGGTCTTGATAACCCACAAGTATAGGGGATCACAAAAGTTTTCGATAAGTAAGAGCGTCGAACCCAACGAGGAGCTAAAGGTAGAATAAATATTCCCTCAAGTTCTATCGACCACCTATACAACTCTACACACGCTTGACGTTTGCTTTACCTAGAACAAGTATGAAACTAGAAGTACTTTGTAGGTGTGATAGGATAGGTTTGCAAGAAAGTAAAGAACACGTAAATATAAACTAGGGGCTGTTTAGATAAAGACACAACTAAATTAGTAAAAGTAAAGAGCTTGTTGTCACGAGAAAGTTATTTGTCCCTAGGCAATCGATAACTAGACCGGTAATCATTATTGCAATTTTATTTGAGGGAGAGGCATAAACTAACATACTTTCTCTACTTGGATCATATGCACTTATGATTGGAACTCTAGCAAGCATCCGCAACTACTAAAGATTCATTAAGGTAAAACCCAACCATAGCATTAAAGCATCAAGTCCCCTTTTATCCCATACGCAACAATCCCTCTTACTCGGGTTTGTGTTTCAGTCACTCACCAACCCACTATAAGCAAATCATGAACGTATTGCAACACCCTACAGCGGGAATCCCTCACGCTTGCGCGACACGGAGGGCACCATAGGACAACACCAATAATAAAACATACAACTCAAACCAATCACGATCATCAAATAGCCATTAGGACAAAATAGATCTACTCAAACATCATAGGATGGCAACACATCATTGGATAATAATATGAAGCATAAAGCACCATGTTCAAGTAGAGCGTACAGAGGGTTGCGGGAGAGTGGACCGCTGGATATAGATGGGGGAAGGTGATGGAGATGTTAGTGAAGATGACGGTGGTGTTGGTGAGGATCGCGGTGAAGATGATGGCCCCCGACGGCGTTCCGGCGCCACCGGAAGCAAGGGGGAGAGAGCCCCCCTTCTTCTTCTTCTTCCTTAACCTTCTCCCTAGATGGGAGAAGGGTTTCCCCTCTGGTCCTTGGCTCCCATGGCTTGGGAGGGGCGAGAGCCCCTCCGAGATTGGATCTATCCCTCTGTTTTTGCGTTCTCAGATTCTACCCCTTCACCGTTTCTTAAATATCCGGAGATCCGTAACTCCGATTGGGGTGAATCTTTCGCCCAGATCTTTCTCATAAAATTATCTTTCTTGTGCCAGAAGAAGAGCATCAACTGCCTTATGGGTGGACCATGAGGTCCAGGGGCGCGCCGGGGGGGGGGGGGGTAGGGCGCGCCCGCCTACCTCGTGACCACCTCGGACACCGTTTCGCGTTGATTTTTCTTCCCCAAAATCATAAATATTCCAAAAAAATCTCCGTCCGTTTTTATCCCGTTTGGACTCCGTTTGATATTGGGTTTCTGCGAAACAAAAAACATGCAACAGATAGGAACTGGCACTGGGCACTGGATCAATATGTTAGTCCCAAAAATAATATAAAAAGTTGCCAAAAAGTATATGAAAGTGAATAATATTGGCATGGAACAATCAAAAATTATAGATACGATGGAGACGTATCACCTACCCGAGATCCGCCGGTTTTGACACCGACATTGGTGCTTTCATTGAGAGTTCCACTGTGTCGTCGCGATAAGGCTTGATGGCTCCTTCAATCATCTTCAACGACGCAGTCCAGGGGGAGGTTTTCCTTCCCGAACAGATCTTCATGTTCGGCGGCTTTGTACTGCGGGCCAACTCGCTTGGCCATCTGGAGCATATCGATAGCTACGCCCCTGGCCATCAGGTCAGGTTTGGAAGCTTAAACTATACTACCGACATCCACAGAGACTTGATCTTCGACGGATTCGAGCCCATGACAGGTGCGCCGAACAGTCACGACGGGCATGACTTTGATCTGCCATCGGGCGGTATTTGGGAGATCGCGCCTGCGTTGGCGCCGGGAATCAATCCGGAGCAGATCGTGCCTCCCAAGGACGGGTGGATGGACCCCGCCACAGAGGCCACACACTCATCGGCGTCGGAGCCGAGCACTGATCCCACCTCCTATGAGAGTGGTGTCATTGGACCCTCGGACTTGTCTCCGGCTACAGGATCCGACCCGCGTGCGTCCGCGCCTATTGAATC
This sequence comes from Triticum aestivum, assembly GCF_018294505.1. Lineage (NCBI taxonomy): Eukaryota > Viridiplantae > Streptophyta > Magnoliopsida > Poales > Poaceae > Triticum > Triticum aestivum. The sequence continues at coordinate 441,701,211 of NC_057798.1, forward strand.
AAATTGGGCACCCATCATGGAGTTCACCGCCGCGGATATTTTTCAGCACTCGCCCTTAGGTGATGTACTGAACTCATTAAGGTCTCTTTCCTTATCAAGGGATTCCTGGCCGAACTATGTTCGGCTCGAGTGGGAAGCGAACGATGAAGAAATTCGTTCCCGACCCACCACCCACTTCATAGCCACTGTCGATGACCTAACCGACACGCTCGATTTCGACTCCGAAGACGTCGACGGTATTTACGACGACGTAAGAGAGGAACAAGAACCACCTCCCACTGGGCGCTGGACGGACACCTCATCATACGATATATACATGGTGGACACACCAAAAGAAGGCGATGGTGACGATACAATGAAGGATAACACCCTCGATAAGCCACCAAAGCGGCGCCGTAGACGCCGCTCTAAATCCCGCCACAGTAAAAACAGCGACAACAGCGCAAGAAATAATAATACCCCGGTTGATTCCAAAGGAAATGACGACCTCATGGACCCAGCGATGGAGCAGGGTGAGCCAGGGGACGGTGAAAACAGTCCGGAGCCGACGTTTGATAATGCCAATCCCGAGGGTAAAATTCAACAACCTATCTCCGGAGAGGAGGACAGACTGGACGATGATGCACTCATCATCCCAGAAAAACTCTTGGAACAAGAGAACCTCCACAGAAGGCTTATCGCCACAGCGAGGAGCCTAAAGAAGCAGAAGCAAAGGCTTAAGGCCGTGCAGGATACGCTCAACCGCAGGTGGAACAAAGTGCTCAACAAAGAAGAAAAATACGGCGACGATCGTCACATAAAAAGCTATCCAAAGCGCAAGCTGCTGCCCGAATTCGACGACGAGGCCGTAGAGCCCGATCTGCTGGACCGACCACCCCGTGGTCGTGACAAGACGGCTAATGGTGCCGCACACAAGTCAGCACACGATTTACGTGAGCTCCTGGACAGAAAGTCCGGTATGACCAGATCCATCTACGGATCTAGGATGCGCTCTCCGGCACAACATCCGAGCTACCGAAAAGATCACGTTGATCAAACACCAGCTAGGAATCAGAACCGAACACAACAACCGTCGACAGCATGCCACAACACGACCAAATACAGGGGTGCCGCACACCCCCTGTGCTTCACCGATGAGGTGCTGGATCATGAATTTCTGGAAGGACTTAAACCCGTGAATATAGAGGCATACGACGGAACTACAGACCCCGGGGTCTGGATCGAGGACTTTATCCTTCATATCCACATGGCTCGCAGAGATGATCTCCAACCATTAAATATCTACCCCTAAAACTAAAGGGACCAGCTCGGCACTGGTTGAAAAGCCTTCCGTAAAACTCAATTGGAAGTTGGGAAGAGCTCTAGGATGCTTTCAGGGCCAATTTTCAAGGGACCTATGTCCGACCTCCGGACGCAGACGACCTAAGTCACATAATTCAACAGCCCGGAGAGTCAGCCCGAAAGCTCTGGAATAGATTTCTTACTAAGAAGAATCAAATAGTCGATTGCCCGGATGCCGAAGCCTTAGCGGCTTTCAAACACAGTATCCGGGACAAATGGCTTGCCAGACACCTCGGCCAAGAAAATCCGAGGACAATGGCAGCCTTAACAAGCCTTATGACCCGCTTTTGCGCGGGCGAGGATAGCTGGCTGGCACATAGCAGCACTAGCGACCCAAGCACATCCGAAGTCAGGGATGGCAACGGGAAGCCGCGACACAACAAAAACAAGCGTCGAAGTAACGATGGCAGCCTAGAGAACACGACGGTCAACACCGGATTCAGGGGCTCTCGACCCGGTCAGCGGAAGAAGCCATTTAAAGGCAGCAGAGATAGACCGTCCAGGCTAAACAAGATTCTAAACAAATTATGTCAGGTTCATGGCACCCCTGAAAAACCTGCAAACCACACCCACAGAGAGTGTTGGGTTTTCAAACAGGCTGGCAAGCTGAATGCCGAACAAAAAGGGAGGGAGATGCCAAGTGAGGATGAGGATGAGCCTCGTCAGCCGAACACTGGAGGACAGAAAAAATTCCCAACAGAAGTCAAAACAATGAATATGATTTACGCAAATCACATTCCAAAGAGAACGCTCAAATGCGCACTCTGAGACGTATACGCTGTTGAGCCCGTCGCCCCCAAATTCAATCCCTGGTCGGCCTGCCCGATCACCTTCGATCGTAGGGACCATCCGACTAGTGTCTGGCACAGAGAACCGGCTGCGTTGGTGGTCGACCCAATAATTGACGGATACCATCTCACACGAGTCCTTATGGACGGCAGTAGTAGTCTAAACCTGATATATCAGGACATGGTCCGCAAAATGGGGATATACCCTTCAAGGATCAACCTAAGCAACACTACCTTTAAAGGAGTGATACCAGGCATCGAGGCCCACCGTACGGCCTCTCTAGTACTAGAGGTTGTATTTGGTTCTCCCGACAACTTCAGAACCGAGGAATTAACCTTCGACATTGCTCCATTCCGAAGTGGCTATCACACACTACTCGGAAGAACGGCCTTCGCTCGTTTTAATGCAGTACCGCACTACGCCTACCTCAAACTTAAGATGCCCGGTCGACGCGGCGTCATCACAGTTAGCAAAAATACAGAGTGTTCCTTACGCGCAGAAGAATACGTGGCGGCTCTACCCGCCGAACACTGAGCGGTCCCTCCAATTAGGATAAATGGTCGGTCGTCAAGACCACGGACAGGGTTAGACGAGTCCGGTGCTCCACCCAATGTAACAGCCCAGTTGGGATTTCCCCATAATAGATACTAGGGGCTGCCCACAAAAGAGCCCATAGTTCAACTCGATTCTATCAATACAATAAATAATTGCAGTTTCATGGTTCATTCAGATTAACGAACTCCTAGCACGTAGTCTTTCACCTGGATTTTTTCCTTTTACAGATGATCATCGCGCTACACCCTTCCAGGATACGGCACAACGGAGATAAAGGCGCAAACGTGCAGTAGGGCCCCGCTCAAAGGTTTCTTTTTAGATTAAGACCCTACGTAAACCTTTTTAATGTCTCTTGTTGCTTCTTCCCCTCTAGAAACTTTATACAACCGGGAGGGATACTGGTGTTTTCGGCATTTTTGTCACACCAAATTACTGCTCATACCTGGACACTCAGGGCTTATTGTCAAGGGCGTTATTCAGCCCAGTACACATTATAAAGTCCGAATACCTTAGGGAGTGTTCGGCTTCACGAGTTTGGCATTATATGCATCAGCTCCGAATCATGTCTTTGGTCAAATGTTGGGTTTGCCCTAATCCCGTGTTTTGCTACCTTACATTCCATTCTATCGGCTAAGGCGGCACCGGGAGAACTACTGCGATTGTGCCCCGGTTCATCTGGACGAGCACCTCAGTAGAGAAAGCCAAAAACTGACTGTCATGATACAGTGCGAGACTGGTCAACCACTCGATGACCTAGCGGAATCTTCGCGATTCCTCCGCATTAGCGAAGGACCGGTTTCCTGGTTAGGTACATACGCGCACCATATCCGGCTGAACGCGAAAGTACGAGGGGCTATATAGTAGCCCCACCATCAAACTCCTATAGCTAAGTGAAAGTGTTAAAGCTATATAGTCCGATTGCCTGGTTCGCCACGCTATCACCTCCTTAACGGACCAAGACGTTGGATAAAGTGTGACTACACGTTTTCTCGAACACCCCCGCATTGTATGCATGGGGGCTGAAGCCGACGACTGCAAACTTTCAGGTTATATACATACATAAACGGCCGCATAGGAGGCATTATAATACTTTCGGGTAAAAGTATAAACACAACCTTTATAATCAAAATAGCATTGTTTTTACAATCGTGATACATGTCATTCGAGCATAGCACTTTTCGAGCACTGAGCCTCTATTAAACAGGCGCCTTCTAAGACTTCTTCGAAAAAGTGCTCGGCAGGGTCCTGGTCATCGGCTGCACTCCATGTTGCAATAGCGGTGGTTTCCATCTCAGCCCAGTATGTTTTAACACGGGCAAGAGCCATCCGTGCACCCTCTATGCATGCCGACTTCTTCACAGCATCGATATGCGACACAACACCAAGGAATTGTTGCACCAATCCAAAATAGTTGTCCGGCCTTGGTCCCTGTGGCCAAAGATGATCCACGACAGACCTCATAGCAAGCCTGGACAACCTGTGGAGTTTGGCCCATGTGGCCATCCTTTCATTCAATGGCAGCGGACGTGTCGGGGCACTGAACTGCGACCAGAATAACCTCTCAGCCTTATGGTCTTTCTGATCTTTGAAAAACTCGGTCACATCAGCAACACTCTTTGACAGGTCCGCATACGAGTCCGCCGCACTCCACAACTGATCCAGAGGGGCATACTTCGGATCTCCGAATTTCATCCGCAACAGATAGGGCTTCCCAGCCACGATATCTCCGGCTTCACGAAGCTCCTTCCTCATCCCCCTCATTTCAGAGCGGGTTTCCTTGGTTGTCTCCAGGGCCTTCTTCAGGTCAGCCGCTTTTGCTTGATTATCCTTTTCAAGGAGCTCACAACGGTTGGCGGCATCTTCCAGCTCGGTAGCCATTTGGGCTATCTTTTCTTCGCTTCGGCCATGAGCAGCCTGTTCGGCTCTTAACTCCTCGAGCGCCTTTAGAGCGGCCACATCACTTTTTCGGCCTTGCTCCTTGGCTCGGGCAAGCTCCGCCCGAAGGGTCTCCACGGCAGTAGCTCCATCTGCAATCACAACATATTACAGATACTAGCATCAGGCTCCTCTTAAACATTTGCTGACAAGATGAATATACATACCCTGGGCCTCGTTAAGCCGCTTGGTAACTAGCGCGATGTCGGCATCGGCCACATCCAGCTACCGCTTTAGTTCGGCAAAATTAGCAGATCGGTCGGCCGCCGGACTTTCAGCCACATGCACATAAAGCAGCGAGCTTATTACCAGGGATTATGATCCTCTGTTCGCCACGTCGATGGCAACCAGAGTCTCAGGGGCTACTATCTATAAGAGCACACTTAGCATGTGTGGTACCATCAAAAATACATTTTTTGCGTACCTCAAAGCCTCTCAGTAGACTCGTAAAAGCTTCATTCAAACCGCTTTTCACGGATGAAATTCTCTCAACCACCGTACCCATCAAGGCACGATGTGTCTCTGAGATGGCCGCTCGCTCTAGTAGGCCCATTAGTGTGTCCGGCTGTGTGCCGGACAATCCCAGACTCCTCCTGAAGCTCTCTTTGAGAGCCGGTTATTCCAGACTCCGGGCAGCCGAAGTGTCAACTTCTGTCCTTGGTGGATCAGGAGAAATCCTTCGTGATGACACCTCGGGGTCGTCTGCCCCATGTGATGGGGAGGCAGAGGGAGGTGTCTCACTCTCCATCATCTCCGGAGGAAGATCCTCCGTGGACGAACTCTGTGGGGAAGGGCTGCAAGCCGGAGTGCAACAAATATGTTTCGCATTATCCTCAGAGACAAAACGAGATATGTTTACCAAAGTACTCTTTCACTTACGGCTCGGTGGAGGGTTGGCCCCCTTGTGGGCGCTGTGCGGTAAGGACGCCCTCTGGGGCAGGGTCCTTTTTGTGAGGGTTTCTTCCCTCGTTTAGAAGCCTCCGTTTCTAAATCTTCGTAGGCGGCCCTTTTCTTACCCCGAGGAGAAGGGATTTTAGATTCCCCTCCCCGATTGTCCTCCTTCGTGGAGGCACTCACTCCTCCAATTTGGATGTGTAAAAAATGAGGCCCATCTGTGACTCCACTATTCCTCCCCTCGTCTTCTCCTGATGACACCTGATACGGCACGCGCTCAAGCATCTTGTTCAACAAAGGATTCGGCGAGCCTTTGGGAAGAGGGGCCGGACACCTAATCCTCTCCGCCTTCTTCAGCCAGTCCTGGCAGAGAGCAATTCTTTAGAATGATGTTATAATAAACATAGAGGATGATGTGTTTAGTAACAGAAGTATTTACCTGGGTATCCAGGCGATTGCAATTAAGACCCGCGTCCTCGGTGGTGTCCGGACACTTTATTCGTGATCCGAAGAATGACTCATACATCTCTTTGGGCGTCATGTCAAAGAATTGTTGAACAGTTCACGGTCCTTCCGGGTTGAACTCCCACATACGGAGAGGACGATGTTGGCAGGGCAGGACTCGACGAACCAGCATCACTTGCATTATCTTGACAAGATTGATATCCCTCTTTAGATGGTCTCGGATGCGGCTTTGCAGGGTCGGCACGTCGTTAACCGGCCCCCAGTCCAGCCCCTTGTTGTCCCATGACGCCAGTTGTGGTGGAGGGCCCGAGCGGAATGCTGGAGCAGCCACCCGTTTTGTACCTCGGGGAGCAGTGATGTAAAACCACTCCCGCTGCCATGAATCAGAAGTCTCCACGAAAGAACCCTTTGGCCATGGGACATCGGCGCCTTTGCTTATTATAGCACCTCCCCATTCCGTGTGATGCCCGTCAGTCACCCTCGGCCTCACATTGAAGGTCTTGAGCCATAGGCCGAAGTGGGGAGTAATGCGGAGAAAGGCCTCACACACAACGATGAACGACAAAATTTTAAGGATGGAATCCGGAGCTAGATCATGGAAATCTAGCCCGTAAAAGAACATAAGCCCCCTCACGAAGGGATCAAGACTAAAACCTAGCCCTCGGAGGAAGTGGGAGATAAATACGACACTCTCATTGGGTTCGGGGGTGGGGATGACCTGCCCTTGAGCAGGCAGCCTGTGCGGGATTTCGGCGGTGAGATACCTGGCCTCCCTAAGCTTCCGGATGTCCTTCTCTGTGACGGAGGAGGCCCTCCACCGGCCTTGAAGATTGGATCCAGACATGGTCAAAGGACCGAAGTGCTTAAGCTTGAGCCTTGGGTGTTGGGACTCGAGGTGCGGGAGGGGAAGGGTCAAGCGTGGGAAGAAAAGGATAGGCTTTGGCCCCTTTATAAAGATGACGAATATCAAGCGTCCCCCGCGTGACCGTTTGGGACTTACCTAAAATCGAGGAGTCATAATAAACAAACATGGTTGGGTTACCCACACCTGTATTGATGAGAATCCCGTGATAAGGGGGACACGATCGCTACTTCGACATGACATGCCAATAAAACCGCCTCGCAGCACGTGTAGTGGCTGGTTACGAAAAATGGTTCGAACAAAGACCGGACCGTGGCGTGATGTCATAAAAAGCTGTCAGCAGATTAGATTTGTGGAATATTGTACTCTCCTCGGTGGTATGTGGAATTTGTTTTGCAGAGCCGGACACGATTCTCGTGTTCAAAATCTTCTATGGAGTATTCGGAGAAGGAACCCGCCTTGCAATGCCGAAGACAATTTGCGTGTCGGACTCATCGTCATTGAAGCATGGTTCAGGGGCTACTGAGGGAGTCCTGGATTAAGGGGTCCTCGGACAGCCGGACTATATACTTTGGCCGGACTGTTGGACTATGAAGATACAAGATTGAAGACTTCGTCCCGTGTCCGGATGGGACTCTCCTTTGCGTGGAAGGCAAGCTTGGATATTCGGATATGTAGATTTCCTTCTTTGTAACCGACTCTGTGTAACCCTAGCCCCCTCCGGTGTCTATATAAACCGGAGGGTTTAGTCCGTAGAAGAACAATCATAATCATAGGCTAGCTTCTAGGGTTTAGCCTCTACGATCTCGTGGTAGATCAACTCTTGTAATACTCATATCATCAAGATCAATCAAGCAGGAAGTAGGGTATTACCTCCATCGAGAGGGCCCGAACCTGGGTAAAACATCGTGTCCCCTGCCTCCTATTACTATTAGCCTTAGACGCACAGTTCGGGACCCGCTACCCGAGATCCGCTAGTTTTCACACCGACAATACCCATAGGATTTTTATATGCAGTTCTATAGGCCCATAATGCATCATCAAGTTTCTTGGACCAATTCTTTCTAGATCTATTGACAGTCTTTTGCAAAATTAATTTGAGCTCTCTATTACTCAACTCTACTTGACCGCTAGACTGTGGGTGATAACGAGATGCAATTCTATGATTAACATCATACTTAGCAAGCATTTTATGAAAAGCACCATGAATAAAATGTGAACCACCATCAGTCATGAGATATCTAGGGACTCCAAACCTGGGAAAAATAACTTCTTTAAGCATCTTAATAGAGGTGTTAGGATCAACACTACTAGTTGTAATAGCTTCTATCCACTTAGTAACGTAATCAACATCAACTAAAAGATGTGTGTATCCATTAGAGGCAGGAAAAGGTCCCATATAATCAAAGCCCCAAACATCAAATGGTTCAATAACAAGAGAATAATTCATAGGCATTTCTTGACGTCTACTAATATTACCTATTCTTTGACATTCATCACAAGACAAGACAAACTTACAGGCATCTTTGAAGAGAGTAGGCCAAAAAAAAACCGGATTGCAATACCTTATGTGCGGTTCTATCTCCAGCGTGGTTTCCTCCATATGATTCGGAGTGACACTTGCATAGGATCTGTTCCTATTCATGCTCAGGTACACAACGTCTAATAACACCATCTACTCCTTCTTTATAAAGGTGTGTGTAATCCCAGAAGTAATGTCTTTAATCATAAAATAACTTTTTCTTTTGTTGGTATGTGAAACTAGGTGGTATAAATTTAGCAACAATGTAATTAGCATAATCAACATACCATGGAGTAGTACGAGAAGCATTAATGACTGCTAATTGTTCATCAGGAAAGCTATCATCAATAGGTAGTGGGTCATCAAGAACATTCTCTAACCTAGACAAGTTGTCTGCTACGGGGTTCTCAGCTCCCTTCGTATCAATAATATGCAAATCAAATTCTTGGAGCAGGAGGACCCATCTAATAAGTCTAGGTTTAGCATCTTTCTTTTCCATAAGATATTTAATAGCAGCATGATCAGTGTGAATAGTAACTTTAGAATAAAAATATAAGGTCTGAACTTATCACATGCAAATACAACTGCTAAGAATTCTTTTTCAGCAGTAGCATAATTTCTCTGGGCAGTATCAAGAGTTTTACTAGCATACTGGATAACATTTAATTTCTTATCAACTCTTTGCCCTAAAACAGCACCTACAGCATAATCGCTCGCATCACACATAATTTCAAAGGGTAAATTCCAATCAGGTGGCTGAACAATAGGTGCAGTGATCAAAGCTTTCTTAAGTATTTCAAATTCTTCTACACAATCATCATCAAAGACAAAAGGAATATCTTTTTGCAATAAATTAGTCAGAGTCCTAGAGATTTTAGAAAAGTCCTTAATGAACCTCCTATAAAAACCGGCATGACCAAGGAAACTTCTTATACCTTTAATGTCCCTAGGACACGGCATCTTTTCAATAGCATCAACTTTAGCTTTATCAACTTCAATTCCTCTTTCAGAAATTTTATGCCCCAAGACAATGCCTTCATTAACCAGAAAGTGGCATTTTTCCCAATTCAAGACGAGACTAGTGTCTTCACATCTCTGCAAAACTCGATCAAGGTTGCTCAGGCAATCATCAAAAGAGGATCCATAAACGGAGAAATCATCCATGAATACCTCACAAATCTTTTCACAAAATTCAGAGAATATAGCCATCATGCATCTTTGAAAGGTAGCAGGTGCATTACATAAACCAAAAGGCATACGTCTATAAGCAAAAGTACCGAAAGGGCAAGTAAAAGTAGTTTTTGATTGATCGTCCGCTGACACAGGTATTTGAGAGAAACCAGAATAACCGTCTAGGAAGCAGAAATGTGTATGTTTGGATAGTCTTTCTAGCATTTGATCAATAAAAGGTAAAGGGTAATGATCTTTCTTAGTAGCTTTACTTAATTTACGGAAATCAATCACCATCCTATAACCTGTAATAATTCTTTACGGAATCAATTCATCGTTATCATTAGGAACAACAGTAATACCTCCCTTCTTAGGGACGCAATGGACATGACTTACCCAATCACTATCAGCAACGGGATAAATAATACCCGCCTCAAGGAGCTTTAGTATCTCCTTTCTTACCAGTTCTTTCATCTTAGGATTCAACCATCATTGATGATCTCTAACTGGTTTGGAGCCTTCGTCCAATTTAATTTTGTGTTGGCATAGAGTGGGACTAATGCCCTTAAGATCATCCAGAGTATATCCAATAGCAGCACGATGCTTCTTCAGAGTTTTCAATAATCTTTCCTCTTCTTGCTCTGAAAGGTTAGCACTAATAATAATAGGATATATCTTCTTTTCATCAAAATAAGCATATTTAAGATTATCAGGTAAAGGTTTGAGCTCAAACACGGGATCACCCTTGGGTGGAGGGGGATCCCCTAGGATTTCAACAGGCAAGTTGTGTTTCAGAATGGGACCCTATTGAAGGAATACTTCATCTATTTCCCTTCTTTCATTCATAAACATATCATTTTCATGGTCTAGCAAATATTGTTCTAACGGATTAGTAGGAGGCACAACAATAGAAGCAAGACCAATAACTTCATCCTTACTAGGCAATTCTTTATCATGGGGTTGTCTACAAAATTTAGCAAAATTAAACTCATGAGACATATCCCCTAAGCCAATTGTAAGAACATCCTTTTTGCAATCAATCCTAGCATTAACGGTATTCAAGAAGGGTTTACCAAATATAATGGGACAAAAGCTATCTTGTGGGGAACCAAGAACAAGAAAATCAGCAGGATATTTAACTTTCCCATTCAAGACTTCAACATCTCTAACGGTCCCAACTGGTGAAATAGTATCTCTATTGGCAAGCTTAATAGTGACATCAATATCTTCTAACTCAGCGGGTGAAATGTCATGCATAATTTCTTGGTATAAGGAAATAGGTATAGCACTAGCACTAGCACCCATATCACATAAGCCATGATAACAATGATCTCCTATTTTAATAGAAATAACAGGCATGCCTACAACAGGTCTATGTATCTTAGCATCTGGTCTAGCAATATTAGCAGCTTCATCACAGAAGTAAATAACATGCCCATCTATATTATCATCCAAGAGATCTTTAACCATAGCAATACTAGGTTCAACTTTAATTTGCTCAGGAGGTGTATATGTCCTAGTATTACTCTTACGAACCACAGTTGAAGCGTTAGCATGATCCTTTATCCTAACAGGGAAAGGTGGTTTCTCAACATAAGTAGTAGGAACAATAGGATCATTATAAGTAATAATCTTTTCTTCAACTGTAATAGGTGCAACTACTTTTACTTCAGTGGGAGGATTATATTTAAACCACTTATCCTTAGGGAGATCAATGTGAGTAGCAAAAGATTCACAGAAAGAAGCTACTATCTCAGAGTGAAGTCCATATTTAGCGCTAAATCCACGAAAAGAATCGGTATCCATAAAAGATTTATCACAATAAAACTTAGGTGTCATACCTGACTCCTTACCATCGTCGGAACCCCAATCTTCAGAGTTGTGTTTAATTCTTTCCAATAAATCCCACTTGAATTCAATAGTCTTCAGCATATAAGAACGAGCACAGGAAGTATCGAGCATGGTGCGATCATTGAGAGAAAGCCGAGCATAATTTTTTTGAATAATCATATCTCTTGGGAGCTCATGATTGGGGCATGAATATAACATTGACTTAAGCTTCCCCCAAGCTTGAGCGATGCTTTCTCCTTCGCGAGGCCAAAAATTACACATGTAATTACGATCACGATGAACAAGATGCATAGGATAGAACTTCTGGTGAAATTCCAATTTCAATCATTTATAGTTCCAAGATCCCTCCAAAGATAAAGGAAAGACCTTCCTCTTAACAACATCATCGGGAATACCTGCAAGCTTAAATAATCCACAAACTTCATCCACATAGATAAGGTGTAAATCGGGATGCAATGTTCCATCTCCTGCAAAGGGATTAGCTAGCAGTTTCTCTATCATACCCGAAGGAATCTCAAAGTAAACATTTTCAGTAGGTTTAGTAGGTTGAGGAGAAAATCTTTGCTCTACTGGTCAGGGCGAAGATGCCCCAAACAAGCCCCTCAAAGGATTAGTTTTAATAGTAACAAGTGACAGTAAATTTCAGTACACTATATAAATGTTTCCTTACCAAGTTCCACTCACCAAAGGCGCTTCACTCCCCGGCAACGGCGCCAGAAAAGAGTCTTGATGACCCACAAGTATAGGGGATCTATCGTAGTCCTTTCGATAAGTAAGAGTGTCGAACCCAACGAGGAGCAGAAGGAAATGACAAGCGTTTTTCAGTAAGGTATTCTCTGCAAGCGCTGAAATTGTAGGTAACAGATAGTTTTCTGATAAGATAATTGGTAACAAGTAACAAGCACTGAAAGTAAATAAAGTGCAGCAAGTTGGCCCAATCCCTTTTGTATCAAAGGACAAGCCTGGACAATTTCTTATAATGAGAAAAGCGCTCCCGAGGACACATGGGAATTATCGTCAAGCTAGTTTCATCACGCTCATATGATTCGCGTTCGTTACTTTGATAATTTGATATGTGGGTGGACCGGTGCTTGGGTACTTCCCTTTCTTGGACAAGCATCCCACTTATGATTAACCCCTATTGCAAGCATCCGCAACTACAAAAGAAGTATTAAGGTAAACCTAACCATAGCATGAAACATATGGATCCAAATCAGCCCCTTACGAAGCAACTTATAAACTAGGGTTTAAGCTTCTGTCACTCTAGCAACCCATCATCTACTTATTACTTCCCAATGCCTTCCTCTAGGCCCAAATAATGGTGAAGTGTCATGTAGTCGATGTTCACATAACACCACTAATGGAGAGACAACATACATCTCATCAAAATATCGAACGAATACCAAATTCACATGACTACTAATAGCAAGACTTCACCCATGTCCTCAGGAACAAACGTAACTACTCACAAAGCATATTCATGTTCATGATCAAAGGAGTATTAATATGCATTAAGGATCTGAACATATGATCTTCCACCAAGTAAACCAAATAGCATCAACTACAAGGAGTAATCAACACTACTAGCAACCAACAGGTACCAATTTGTGGTTTTGATACAAGATTGGATACAAGAGATGAACTAGGGTTTTGAGAGGAGATGGTGCTGGTGAAGATGTTGATGGAGATTGACCCCCTCCCGATGAGAGGATCGTTGGTGATAACGATGGTGATGATTTCCCCCTCCTGGAGGGAAGTTTCCCCGGCAGAACAGCTCCGCCGGAGCCCTAGATTGGTTCCGCCAAGGTTCCGCCTCGTGGCGGCGGAGTTTCGTCCCGTAAGCTTGCTTATGATTTTTTCCAGGGTAGAAGACTTCATATAGCAGAAGATGGGCACCGGAGGGCCACCAGGGAGCCCAAGAGACAGGGGGCGCGCCCAGTAGGGGTGGGCGCGCCCCCCACCCTCATGGCCAGGGTGTGGGCCCCCTCTGGTACTTTCTTTGCTCAATAGTTCTTATTAATTCCAAAAATGACTTTCGTGGAGTTTCAGGACTTTTGGAGCTGTGCAGAATAGGTTTCCAGTATTAGCTCCCTTTCCAGCCCAGAATCCCAGCTGCCGGCATTCTCCCTCTTCATGATAAACCTTGTAAAATAAGAGAGAATAGCCATAAGTATTGTGACATAACATGTAATAACAGCCCATAATGCAATACATATCGATATAAAAGCATGATGCAAAATGGACGTATCAGAAGCCCGAAGACTTCTAGACGGTCGGACGCCCGTTAGCCATCGGACGACCGTTATCCACCGGACGTGCGGTACCTGTTTGAGAACAGAAATCGGGCCTGAGGCCCATGTATCTATTTCACCCCTCACTTACCCGTTCGTGGCCCTAGAGTATATATACTCCTACACCTCCTCCATTTTAGGGTTAGCATTGGTTTAGCTCATATGAGAGATAGAGCTTTGCTTATCCACTTGATACTTCCTCCATCGGAGACCGCGACCTCTACAGAGAAGATCCCCCAAGTGGATTCAAGACCCCTCAGAGGAAGACCTTCAAGACCCCCTTCTAAGGGGATGAACTAGCTACCTTTGTGTCTTTCCTTTGTTGTCTGTGATCGTGTATCTTGCTTTGTGTTCGGATCTAGCACATGTGTGATCGTATCTTGTTGATTTGAGTGTTAACTCTCATTCACCTCGTGATTTCCCCTCGTGTTCTTAGTGTTCATCCTTGGGAATCCCTCCAATCGTGAAAGATCGGCCTATGCCGGGTTAGCCCCGCATCATATGGTATCATGATCCATGTTGATCACGAATTCGGAGTCTCCCCCTCCGTTGTCTAGCCTTCTTTTGCTTGATTTTGTCCTAAATTTCGAAAATCCCCACCAAAAATAGCCCCCAAATTTTTGTCATTTGTCGGTATGATGAAATATTGTTGGCTTTGATCCATGGATTTTCTTGGTTTCAATTGGATCTAGCATCTCCCTAAGTTTCCCCACTTTCCATCCATGAAATCTCATCAATTTTGACCCCCAAACCCCCAATTTCCGCCAAAAATCGCATGCCGGATCTTAAACCCCGAGTTGACCCAGACCCGTCGGACATCCGACACTTTTCTGGACGTCCGGATCCTTCCGAAGCACCGGACGTCCGACATTTACCAGACGACCGGAACCACGCAACAGTACAAAAAGATAATATTTCTACTCTTTCCGGACGTTCGTCCCGCGCTTCAGCCCTCGGACTTCCGACGTTTCTCGAACGCCCGACACGTGTAGATTTTGACCTCGGCTGATTTTTGTTTCGGCCATAACTAATTCATCCAAACTCTGATTTTGACGTTCTTTAGCTTGTTCTGAAGCTAATGACATCCCACATCCCATAAAATACTTCCAACATCATTTGACTCCATCAAATTTTTGGAACTTTGGCATCTTTTCCTAGGGCCATTGATACGTCTCCGACGTATCTACTTTTCCAAACACTTTTGCCCTTGTTTTGGACTCTAACTTGCATGATTTGAATGAAACTAACCCGGACTGACGCTTTTTTCAGCAGAACTGGCATGATTTTGTTTTATGTGTAGAAAAGAAAAGTTCTCGGAATGTCCTGGAAATCTACGGAGGCACTTTTGGATTTAATAAGAATTTTTGGCGAAAGAATTAATGCCAGGGGACCCACAGCCTGTCCACGAGACAGGGGGGCGCGCCCCCCTATCTCGTGGGCCCCCTGGACCTCCTCCGACCTCAACTCCAACTCCAGATATTCCGTCTCGGGGAGAAAAAAATCAAGGAGAAAGTTTCATCGCGTTTTACGACACGGAGCCGCCGCCAGGCCCTAATCTCTCTCAGGAGGGCTGATTTGGAGTCCGTTCGGGGCTCCGGAGAGGGCGATTCGTCACCGTCGTCATCATTAACCATCCTCCATCACCAATTTCATGATGCTGACCACCGTGCGTGAGTAATTCCATCGTAGGCTTGCTGGACGGTGATGGGTTGGATGAGATTTACCATGTAATCAAGTTAGTTTTGTTAGGGTTCGATCCCTAGTATCCACTATGTTCTGAGATTGATGTTGCTATGACTTTGCTATGCTTAATGCTTGTCACTAGGGCCCGAGTGCCATGATTTCAGATCTGAACCTATTATGTTTTCATGAATATATGTGTGTTCTTGATCCTATCTTGCAGGTCTATTGTCACCTATTATGTGTTATGATCCGACAACCCCGAAGTGACAATAATTGGTATGCTTCTCGGTGATGACCGTAGTTTGAGGAGTTCATGTATTCACTATGTGTTCATGCTTTGGTCCGGTTCTCAAGGAGGCCTTAATATCCCTTAGTTTCCGTCCCCGCTGCAACGGGAGGGTAGGACAAAAGATGTCATGCAAGTTCTTTTCCTTAAGCATGTATGACTATTTACGGAATACATGCCTACATTACATTGATGAATTGCAGCTAGTTCTATATCACCCTATGTTATAACTATTGCATGAGGAATCGCATCTGGCATAATTATCCATCACTGATCGATTGCCTACGAGCTTTTCATATATTGTTCTTCGCTTATTTACTTTTCCGTTGCTACTGTTACAACTACTACAAAAACCCCAAAACATTTATCTTTACTTTTGCTACCGTTACTATTATTATCATACCACTTTTGCTACTAAACACTTTGCTGCAGATACTAAGTTATCCAGGTGCGGTTGAATTGACAACTCAACTGCTAATACTCAAGAATATTCTTTGGCTCCCCTTGTGTCGAATCAATAAATTTGGGTTGAATACTCTACCCTCGAAAGCTGTTGCGATCCCCTATACTTTTTGGTTATCAAGACTAATTTCTGGCGCCGTTGCCGGGGAGCATAGCTCTATTCTCTGAGTCACTTGGGATTTATATCTGTTGATCACTATGAAGAACTTGAAAGACGATCAAACTACTATTTTGCCCTCAACTACGAGGGGAGGTAAGGAACTGCCATCTAGCTCTGCACTAGATTCTCCTTCCGTTATTAGTAGGCTTGCGACACCTAAACCTACTACTGCTATGAATTCTAATATGTCGCATGCTATTGATGATGCCACTTCTGCTATGCATGATGAAACTACTTCTGTGCGTGATACTACTTTGCCACTAGGTGAATTTCTTGACGAACAACTTGCTAGAGTTAGGGGGAATGAAAATATTGAAGACCTATTATTGATGATAGTGATGATGAAGGTTCCACCAATGATTATGTATTACCTGTTGTTCCTAAGGGTTATGTTATGAATGAATCAGCTGCTATGGAAATTCTTGCTTGCAATGATAGAATTGATCTTAAGAAATTATTAGCTAAATGGAAGGAGCAGTCTCTTAATGCTAGAATGAAACCCGATCCTGCTTTTGCTACTTCACCTATCTGTGTTACTGATAAGGATTATGAATTCTCTGTCGATCCTGATATTATTACTTTAGTTCAATCTGATCCTTTTTATGGCCTTTTTCTGAAACTGTTGTGGCACATCTTACCAAGTTGAATGATATAGCCACCCTGTTCACTCATGATGAGAAGTCTCGCTATTTATATATCCTTAAGATATTTCCGTTCTCATTAAAGTGTGATGCTAAGACTTGGTATAATTCTCTTGCTCCTGGTTGTGTGTGTAGTCCCCAGGATATGATTTATTACTTCTCTGCTAAATATTTCCCTGCTCATAAGAAACAAGCTGCCTTGCGGGAAATATATAATTTTGTGCAAATCAAAGAAGAGAGTCTCCCACAAGCTTGGGGAAGGCTTCTCCGGTTACTTAATGCTTTGCCTGATCATCCTCTTAAGAAAAATGAAATACTTGATATCTTTTATAATGGACTAACCGATGCTTCCAAGGACTACTTGGATAGTTGTGTTGGTTGTGTTTTCAGGGAAAGAATAGTTGACGAAGCTGAAATACTATTGAATAATATGTTGACTAATGAAAATAATTGTACTCTTCCCGAGCCAGTTCCTGAGGCAATTCCTGAACCAATTGAGCCAACTCCTGAGCCTATTCCTAAACCCACTCCGAAGAAGAGAGGTGTTTTATTTCTCAGTCCTGAAATATGCAAGAGGCAAAGAAATCAATGAAATAAGAAGGTATTAAAGCTGAAGATATTAAGAATTTACCACCTATTGAAGAAATACATGGTCTTAATATACCGCCCGAAGAACTACATTGTCTCGATAACCCGACACAGGTAGTAAAGGTAAATTCTCTCTATAGATATGATAAAGTTGAAATACCCTCTACTAAATTTCATAGCCCATGCTTAGATGAATTTGTTGACTTTATGGCTAGACAAGAAAGTTTTAATGCTTATGTTGGTAGAGAGTTAAAGAATAATGCTTTCGAGATAGGACGCGTAGGTGATAATCTGGCTAGAGTTAAATACGAACTTCACCGCGTTAGCAAATATGCTTCTATGGTTGCTACTCAAGCTGAGCAAGTACTTAAAGCTCAAAATGATCTGCTTGATGAATTAAATAATAAAAATGACTTTGCTGTTAGAGTGGCTACTAGAACTGGTAGAATGACTTAGGAACCTTTGTATCCTGAAGGCCACCGTAAGAGAATCGAGCAAGATTCTCAGAGAAATAATTTAGAGGCACCTAGTTCTTCTAAAAAGAACAAAAAGAAAAACGATAGAACTTTGCATGCTTCTAGTGAACCTACTGTAGACACACCTGAGAATCCCAATGATATTTCTATTTCTGATGCTGAAACACAATTAGGTGATGAACATGAACCTAGTGATAATGTTAATGATAATGTTCATGTTGATGCTCAACCTAGCAAAGAAATGATGTAGAGATTGAACCTGCTGTTGATCTTGATAACCCACAATCAAAGAATCAACATTATGATAAGAGAGATTTTGTTGCTAGGAAGCACGGTAAAGAAAGAGAACCATGGGTTCAGAAACCCATGCCCTTTCTTCCTAAACCATCCAAGTCAAAGGATGATGAGGATTTTGAGCGCTTTGCTGAAATGATTAGACCTATTTTCTTACGTATGCGCTTAACTGATATGCTTAAAGTAAATCCTTATGCTAAGTATATGAAGGATATCATCACAAATAAAAGAAAGATACCGGAAGCTGAAATTTCCACCATGCTTGCTAATTACACTTTTAAGGGTGGAATACCAAAGAAACTTGGAGATCCGGGTGTTCCAACTATACCATGCTCCATTAAAAGAAATTATGTTAGAACTGCTTTATGTGATCTTGGAGCCGGCGTTAGTGTTATGCATCTCTCTTTATATCATAGACTTGAATTGAATAAGTTGACACCTATTGAAATATCTTTGCAAATGGCCGATAAATCAACTGCTATACCTGTCCGTATTTGTGAGGATGTGCCTGTTGTGGTTGCAAATGTCACTATCTTAACGGACTTTGTTATTCTTGATATTCCCGAGGACGATATTATTTCTCTTATCCTTTGTAGACCTTTTCTTAATACTGCAGGGGGCTGTTATTGATTGCAACAAAGGCAATGTCACTTTTCATGTTAATGGTAATGAGCATACGATACACTTTCCGAGGAAACAATCTCAAGTTCATAGCATCAATTCTATTGAAAAAGTTCCAACTATCATTTTTGGAGGTTTTGAATTTCCTCTTCCTACTGTCAAGAAAAAGTATGATATTCTTATTGTTGGGGATTTTCATATCCCCGTTGAGGTAACTTAGTGTTATTCGAAATTTCTCCGGTTCCGTGTTATTCGAAATGAGCTTATTAACAAGACTTGATCAACCTTGTTAGTGGATTCATTTTGATGATCACGAGATGGATGAAACTAGAAGGCACAACCTTCTGTAACCTCTTTTACTTTCTGTTATTTAGAATAAATAAAGCAAAAATAGTATTATCCGTCTGTTTTCTGAATCCGTGCATTAAAAAATAGTCCGAAAATAAAAGTGCTCCAAATGCCCTGCAAATTTAGTATGATTTTTATGGAATGTTTGAGGATTTTAGGCACTGAAAACACTACTGAAGGGGCAAGCACCAGGCCACGAGAGAGGAGGGCGTGCCCCCCTATAGGGCGCGCCCCCCTGTCTTGTGGGCTCCTGGTGGCTCCCCTCCACTTATGCCAGCACCCACACACTTCATCTTCTATCCAAAAAAATCCACATCCAGCTCAAGCAAGAGTTCTAGCTCGTTTTGCTGCGATTTTTGATCTCTTAGCTCAACGCTTCATTCACAAAACTGCTTTGGGAGATTGTTGCTTGGTATGTGACTCCTCCATTGGTCCAAATAGTTTTTGTTCTAGTGCTTTATTCATTGCAAATTTTTGCTGCATAGGTGACCATGTTCTTGAGCTTGCATGTTAAATTTTTGAGGTCCTCAAAAAATTCCAATGCATGATATAGGCTCTAGGCACTTGTAGGAGTAGTTGCTATCAATCTTGTTTAGTTTTATTCACTTTTATTTTGAAGCTACTAAAATTTTAGAAATTTTCAGAAAAATAAATATGCCTAGAAGAATGTACCAAGGAGGTTCCTCGGCAAAGAAAGGGCCAAGGATTGCTATACGTGAACAAGATGTTAATTTGCCAAGGAACGCAAATGTACGGGCTTGTGAGTGGCCATCCGATGATTTTATGGTCGAAGCAGGCTTCAAGGAGGAATTTGACGCGTATGTGCATAATGCCGAGCTGGAGGACTTCTTACAAGATAAGTGTCCTCAATATTATCAATTGACTGATTCCTTTGTGCGGAGGTTCGAATATATTTCTGCGCGTAATTCTCCTAGTGTCATGTTTGATATTTATGATACATCTTATACCATGGATTTAGAGGATTTCACAACTGCTTGCAAACTCCCGCAGTGGGGTAATATTAATGATCCTCCCAAATCTGAATTTAGAGATTTTCTTGCTAGTATTACTGTGGAAGAATCTAGGGACGTAGCACAAGCTACCATAGGGAGCATTCATTTTCCTGCTATACATTACTTTGCTCTCTTTATTGGTAGATGCATTAATGGTAAGGACGAGGTATGTCACATGTGTGCCCCTGATCTTAGTGTCCTCAAGAGTGCTGTGTCAGGTTGTAAAGGTTATAACTTGGGGGCAATAGTTGCACGTAGGTTGCAGAATAATAGTAGAAGGGGAGATTTCTTTGGAGGAATTTATGCAACCCGTGTGGCTAATTTTCTTAATATAGCTCCACAAGAGGGGGATATGATTGTACCTCCTGTTTATTTGGATAAACAAGCTATGTTTGATCATCATTTTCTTAAGAGGAATGAACAATTCTTCCATTATCGACTGATCTATGACAGACGCAACGTCGTCCCTGTTACTCTTCCTGCTCCCTACCTTTTTGATTATCAGGCAAAAGGAAGATATGTTGTCACCAGGGAAGAAGCAACTGAATATGAGAGGGGAATGGAGGCAGCTCGCCAACACGCTGCTGCTCAGGAGGCGGTCGCCTCTGCATCTCAGTACTACCCCAGTTTCACTTATGGATATCAGCCAAGCGGTCATTGGTATTAGATTAACTTAGGCCAAAAGACTAAGCTTGGGGGAGTACGTATTTCTCATCGACTTTACATTCATGTTCACACACTAGTCGTCGGTGCTCATACTCTTTCATTGTATTATCCATGTTAGATTAAATTTATTTTTCTAGCTTTCTTCTTGTGTGTTTGATAAACTTAAGAAAAACCAAAAAATTAGTTAGTTTAATTTCCTTGCTTGTAGTAGAAATTAAAATGAAAACCCAAAAAGATTTCTCGTTCTTCTTTTACTTGTTGGGAGCTTTCCCATGTAAATAGTTTTATTTTCTTTTCTTTCCTTTAGGGGGTCGAGAAGACCATATTGAAAATGCTTAGTGGATCTTATATGCATGATTGTTTATTTAACTTAGAGCCCATATTACTTGTATTCTCTCTTGAGTTGAATTCTTGCAGATTCCAGCTTAGTCCAATGCACGTGCACTCTTATTATTATACACATCGTTCGGTCGTGCAAGTGAAAGGCAATAATGACGATATATGATGGACTTATTGGGATGAGAAAAGCTGGTATGAACTCGACCTCTCTTGTTTTTGTAAATATGATGATTCATCGTTCCTGAGTCAGCTATTATGAAGTAAACATATTTGCAATGACATTTAGAGATTATAGTTACTTGTGCCATGCTTGATTAGCTATGAGTTATAATGGTTTACCTTGCGTGCCAACATGCTATTAGAATAATTATGATGTGATATGATGGGATGGTATCCTCCTTTGAATGAATTGAGTGACTCGACTTGGCACATGTTCACGCATGTAGTTGAAACAAATCAACATAGCCTTCACGATATTTATGTTCATGGTGGATTATATCCTACTCATGTTTGTGCTCGGTATGAATTAATTTTAATGCATGTTTACGACTATTGTCGCTCTCTCAGTTGGTCGCTTCCCAGTCTTTTGCTAGCCTTCACCTGTACTAAGCGGGAATACTGCTTGTGCATCCAAACTCCTTAAACCCCAAAGTTGTTCCATATGAGTCCACTATACCTTCCTATATGCGGTATTTACCTGCCGTTCCAAGTAAATTTGTATGTGCCAAACTCTAAACCTTCAAATGAAATTCTATTTTGTATGCTCGAGCAGCTCATGTTTCAACTAGGGCTGCCTATATCTTCCATGCTAGGTGGGTTATTCTCGCGAGGAGTGAACTCCGCTCCTCATTCACGAGAAAGGGCCGGTAACCGGGATGCGCAGTCCCATGATCCAAAAAGATCAAAGCAAATCAAAATAATTAAAGAAAACTCCCCCAGGGCTGTTGTATGTTGGAGGCACTCGTTGTTTCGAGCAAGCCATGGATTGATGCTTGTTGGTGGTTGGGGAGTATAAACCTTTACCATTCTGTTTGGGAACTACCTATAATGCATGTAGTATGGAAGATACAACCATCTCTTAGTTGTTGCATTGACAGCGAAAGTATGCCGCTCAAAATGTTATTCAATCTCTATTTTAAAATCAAGCTCTGGCACCTCTACAAATCCCTGCTTCCCTCTGCGAAGGGCCTATCTATTTACTTTTATGTTGAGTCATCATCCCTTCTTATTAAAAGCACCCGCTGGAGAGCACACTGTCATTTGAATTCATTATTATTGGTTTGTATTGGGTATGACTTGACTGGATCTCTTTTACCATGAATTACAATGTTTAGTCAGTCCTTGATCTTTAAAGGTGCTCTGCATTTATATTTTGCGGTCTCAGAAAGGGCTAGCGAGATACCATTTTGTTATATCATGTTATGATTATTTTGAGGAAGTGTTGTCATCCGAGTTTTATTATTATGGCTCGCTAGCTGATTATGCTATTGATATGAGTAATTGTGAGACCTAGGTGTCATTGTGAGTATGGTTAGTTCATAATATTTGCTAAAACTTGAATGCTGGCTTTTCATGTTTACAACAACAAGAGCAAACAGAGTTTGTAAAAGTTTTTCTTTATCACTTTCAGTTTATCAACTGAATTGCTTGAGGACAAGCAAAGGTTTAAGCTTGGGGGAGTTGATACGTCTCCAACGTATCTACTTTTCCAAACACTTTTGCCCTTGTTTTGGACTCTAACTTGCATGATTTAAATGAAACTAACCCGGACTGACGCTGTTTTCAGCAGAACTGCCATGATGTTGTTTTATGTGTAGAAAAGAAAAGTTCTCGGAATGTCCTGGAAATCCACGAAGGCACTTTTTGGATTAAATAAGAATTTTTGGTGAAAGAATTAATGCCAGGGGGCCCACAGCATGTCCACGAGACAGGGGGGCGCCCCCCTAGGGCGCGACCCCCTATCTCGTGGCCCCCCTGGACCTCCTCCGACCTCAACTCCAACTCCATATATTCCGTCTCGGGGAGAAAAAAATCAAGGAGAAAGTTTCATCGCGTTTTACGACATGGAGCCGCCTCCAAGACCTAATCTCTCGCAGGAGGGCTGATCTGGAGTCCGTTCTGGGCTCCGGAGAGGGGGATTTGTCGCTGTCGTCATCATCAACCATCCTCCATCACCAATTTCATGATTCTCACTGCCGTGCGTGAGTAATTCCATCGTAGGCTTGCTGGACGGTGATGGGTTGGATGAGATTTACCATGTACTCAAGTTAGTTTTGTTAGGGTTTGATCCCTAGTATCCACTATGTTTTGAGATTGATGTTGCTATGACTTTGCTATGCTTAATGCTTGTCACTAGGGCCCAAGTGCCATGATTTCAGATCTGAACCTATTATGTTTTCATGAATATATGTGTGTTCTTGATCCTATCTTGCAAGTCTATAGTCACCTATTATGTGTTATGATCCGACAACCCCGAAGTGACAATAACCGGGATACTTCTCGGTGATGACCGTAGTTTGAGGAGTTCATGTATTCACTATGTGTTAATGCTTTGGTCTGGTTCTCTATTAAAAGGAGGCCTTAATATCCCTTAGTTTCCGTAAGGACCCCGCTGCAACGGGAGGGTAGGACTAAAGATGTCATGCAAGTTCTTTTCCATAAGCACGTATGACTATTTATGGAATACATGCCTACATTACATTGATGAATTGGAGCTAGTTCTATATCACCCTATGTTATAACTATTGCATGAGGAATCGCATCCGGCATAATTATCCATCACTGATCCATTGCCTACGAGCTTTTCATACATTGTTCTTCTCTTATTTACTTTTCCGTTGCTACTATTACAACTACTACAAAAACCCAAAAACATTTATCTTTACTTTTGCTACCATTACTATTATTATCATACCACTTTTGCTACTAAACACTTTGCTGCAGATACTAAGTTATCCAGGTGTGGTCGAATTGACAACTCAACTGCTAATACTCAAGAATATTCTTTGGCCCCCCTTGTGTTGAATCAATAAGTTTGGGTTGAATACTCTACCCTCGAAAGCTGTTGCGGTCCCCTATACATGTGGGTTATCAGCCATCACCACATCATCCGCATTACCACCATAGCCTTCCGCAACCTAACCCATTTTGATCCCCATTGTATTAGTGGTTGCTTGAGTAGTGATTCGAGTCCCCTAAGGTGTTTTGGCTACTTAGGGACGGTTGCTTCTTCGTCAACCACTACCATACGCTCTGCATAACCTTGCCCACCATACACTTCCGCCACCCCAACTTCACAAAATTTTGTTTGAGCTTGTTTGAGTTGTGTGTTGTGTCTCCTAAGGTGTTTCGGCTACTTAGGGACGGTCCTTCAACTTCGAATCACATAACCCATCATTGCACTTCCGCAATCCCATTGAGCTTCCACAAAACCACCACCGCATTTCGCTACCACCATTTGACATTCGCCTTTGAGATTTTGAGTTTGCGGTTTTTCCGTTTCCTAAGGTGTTTCGGCTAATTAGGAGCGGTTCAACATAGAGAACACCGCCACTTATCATCTCCACGAGGTCGTCATGGACTTTGACCACTTCACCATCATCCATCCATGGCTTACAAACGAGAAACCTTCGACGGTAACCTCGACGACATCATTGTATATCCTATCTTGCCTTTGCATGTTAACCCCTTACCCATTTTGCGTCACTTGCCTATCGAGACTAGCCTTTGAGTATTGTCGGCAATGTTTCTTGTGGACATTAGTGATCCGCACCTTCCATTGCATACATACCATATCATATTGGTATCATCTTGGTATCATATCATCCCTTGTGTCACAAGATTGTTCCCGCATATACACAATTGCTATCTTGGTTTGTGCATTTCGCATAGTGGCCATATCAAAAAAAAGGAATAAGCTTTTAAGTAAAAGAGAAAGAGCAAAGAAGCTTGTAAGTAAGAGCCATAGCATCATACCATATTGCATATCACATGGTACCATACTCGATCATCTTAGATCATCTTGTGCTAAAGCACCGGAACATCATACATTCATAGCATACTTGTGATAGGAAGTTGCTACATTTTGTCTCATATAGGTAGCGCACAAGTTCGTATCCACCTATTGAGCAATCGGCTAGCGTCTCTCTAGTGTTGTGCGACAAGAGCATTTTTCGTGGGTTGCACATTTTTTGCTCAATCCTTGGTTGCACAACCACATTTATCTATTCATGCGTGTGTTTCCGTGTGCCCACATTGATATTGGTCTACTTGTTACATTTGCGAATTTGTGAATCTCTTTCAACATTATTGACTCTTGCTAACATTTTTCATCAAATTTTTGTGTCATCCTCACCAAGCAACTCCATAAGCCTTACTTGTATAGGTGTGAGAATTGATAAGACCGATACCAATTGTGCTATTTCCTTGATATATTATTGAGTGATCATTGATCCATTTTCAACATCGGGTAAGGTACATTTGGTCTAGTTCTTCTCTTTCTCCCACTCATATTTGCTCGAGTTTGTGATGGATAGGCAAGGCATTTCATCTCCAGTCTTCCACGACAATGACGAGGCGAAAAACTACAATACGAAAACTCCACTCTTTGGACTACAACGACAAATGCAAGGTGCACAATCTACCTTGCGAGAGCGCATCGACAACCTTGCCATCGACATACATCACTCTAAAGCAAGGAAAAGGGACTACATCGACACCAAGTTGGACTAGCTAAAGGATCAACTATGAGACATGGTGGCCAACTACAAGTGTTCTTCTTCCCCTTCGTCATCCTTAAGGCGGCAGCGAGCAAGTCGATCATCTTCGAAGCGCCCAAGCGAGGCAAGGGCAATTCGTCCACGTCCACATCTACATGGCGACCATAATCACATTCGTGATCCACATCATCATGAAGGGCAACTCACCCCCAAGAATCAAGTGCGTGACAATGACGAATGACATCTACTACGAGCTCAAGCACGACAACGACATCATCAACATGAAGATGCTCCTCACACGCAAGCCTACAAGTCCAAACAAGCTCTACATCAAGCTACGACCAACCTTCATGAGAACAAGAGAAGACCGTGAGACAAGCACCACCAAGAGGAAGCTCCGGCTACCATGACCACTTCGGCATCTTAGCCAAGTGTTATCAAGGCATCTTCACCTTTGGACGTCTGACATCTTCGCCTAATTCCCATGAGTTCGCCTACATCGACATCTTCAACAACAAGGTGACCAACTACGAGCGAGGGCGACTGTTCCATCTTTGGAAGCCCCTCAAGGAAGATGGCCGAGCATGGGAATTTCCCTTCGGTCATGGAGACGAGTTACAAGGTGCCACATCATATGGGCCTCATACAAGACGATGATGAGACGGTCGATCAAGGGCCATCCCCTTCGACCATGGCGACGAGCGTGAACTTCAGCATGAAGACAGTGCCCCAATGGGACTCATACTCCGAGTCAAGCTACAAGACCACACATGAGACCTTCTCTTTGATCTCGGAGGAGAGTGATGATTTGCCACATCCTACGACATTCATCTTTGGAGGCATTATGGATGAGGAGGTTGAGCATGGGACTATCCCTTGAACCACGACGGCGATAGGAGTTGAGCATGGAGACGTTTGCACCTACATCTCTCCGACACCCACATATGACGAGATGCCCCAATTGCCATGTGATGAGAACTATCACCACATGAGTGACATGAGTGACTCCACCATATGTGACATTGAGTGCATTTCCTATGAGAGGATGAGTGTGATCACCACTAGCCCCACACATGAGAGCATGCCACACATCCTATGTGAGGTTGAGAGCCATTTGAGCGACTCCACCAACCATACGAGTGAGAGCATCCAAGAGGGAGTGAGTGAGCCACAACACTTAGTGACTGATGTCGTTGATAGGACATGTGAGGCCACTATGATTTCTAACGACTTAACCTCTACCCCGAGCATTTTTTCTTTGGTGCTAGGTCTCATACATGACAACATGCCTACCCTAGACGAGTCCATCCCTCCAACGGGAAAACCGATGGCCATGGTGGACGATGATGCACTACGCACATGGTTCGATCAAGATGAAGATGACAATGAGTGGATCTTCGACACCTCACCTACAACACATGAGCGATGCTCGAAAGGTAACATAGGTGATGGTGCTTCTCTTGTCCCACTAGTGGACTATATTACCAATGATTGCTTGCATGATGATGACACACCTATTACCATGCTTCATGCTAGTGCGACTTCCTCATGTCTTGACTTACCAATTTATGATGAATATGATGATGAGCATGTTGAGTTGCCTAGTTGTGATGCTATGCTCCATAGGATATCATGTGAAAATTCTTTTGGTCACATCATGTTCGACAACCCTTTAAACTTGTCATATGCTATGAGTGAGATCTCCCATATTGCGTCATTTCAATCTCAACATAGTAATAATGCATGCCCATTAAAATAAATCCCATTTGCACTTATGGCATAGATGAGGAGATGATGATCATTGGCTTTTGTTTTTCATGCGGTGATATTGCCATGCCTCCTTTACCTGATTTGCACAATTCATGTACTATACCATGCCATGATCACATAGAACCAAATATGCTTTGTTTCAGATGTTTTCAATATTCTCCATGTTATGTTTCCACTAATGCTCATGAGGAGACCCCCTAGTTTCCTCATACATATTAGGAGATTTTGATGCATTCCATACTTTGCATGATTCCCATGATTGTGTGCACCCTATGCATTCCATGAATAACAATGCTCTACATATTTCTCATGATGCATTACACAATTTGAGTCTCCATTATGCTATACATAACAACAAACCTCTCATGATGGATGACATGTTTATATATCACGCATCTCATTTATGTGAGCATTGGATATTTTGTACTAACCAACACATGCATGTATCCATCATAATGGATGATATGCACATCTACCACGCACACACAATTTTCCCTTGGTTTTTGTTCTGTGTAGGTACTCACGTATACTCGTCGACCTCTCAATCCCAAGAGTTGACGAAATGAGCTCTTGGGAGCAATGACGATTTGGGATCCCGTGGACTATCCTTACCACCGTTCCCTGCACGCAAGGACTACACGCATCTCTTTTACTTGGATCTCACACGGCTATGGGCTATATACCATTTGTCACCATATGCCCATTTAACCATGTTCACTTTGCATGTTATGCCTATTTCTATGATTTTGCAATGCAATTGCGACCCTTGCCTGCATTTACCCATGATTCACCATTATACTACTTCTATGTGTATTTGCATGCTTGGTGGATATCCTTGTTGCTATTGCCATGTTTACCATGTGCCACATGCTATTGTTGATTCTTGTGTTGGGAGAGTCATGATGTTACATTGCTATTTACATAGGACTTCTTGCCAATACAATGATGATACTTTCTTCATATCTTGCTTTCATGCTTGTGATATGTCATGTGCATTATGTATGCCCACTATTTGCACACAAGACATCATTGCCATGATTACCTCTAGTATGTTGCATCTTTGCACTACTAGCTTGCTCGACTTGGTCGCTATGATTGCTTGCTATATTGCATCGCCCATGATCCATTCTTGCTTGTTTCATTGGGTTGATGACATATATGTCCATGCCTATCACATGATTTATCTTGATCATTGTCAATTGTCTCCATTAGTCGCATCTCTCATATTCACATGTAATGAGTGCAATAATGTTATGCTTATTGATCTTGGAGACTTAGACATCTTATTTGTGAAGCATGTTTGTTTGATTGAGCTTAATGTCATTGGTTGTTTGATAACCCACAAGCATAGGGGATCGCAACAGTTTTCGAGGGTAGAGTATTCAACCCAAATTTATCGATTTGACACAAGGGGAGCCAAAGAATATTTGCAAGTATTAGCAGTTGAGTTGTCAATTCAACCACACCTGGAGTTTAATTATGTCCAACAAAGTGATCAGTAGCAAAGTAGTATGATAGTTTTGATAGTAGTAGCAACAGCAACAGTAAGAGTAGAAGTGATAGCAATGATTTTGTAGCAAGTGTAACAGTAGCGCTAGCAGTAGTAGCGTAGCAAAAACAATATAAGAGAAATTCGTAGGCATTGGATCAGTGAATTCGTTGGATGATATTCATCATATAACAGTCATAAACTAGGGCAATACGGAACTAGCTCCAGTTCATAAATATAATGTGGGCATGTATTCTGTAAATAGTCGTACATGCTATTGGAAAGAACTTGCAGGACATCTTTTGTCTTACCCTCCCATGGCAGCAGGGTCCTAATGGAAACTAAGGGATATTAAGGCCTCCTTTTAATAGAGAACGGAACAAATCATTAACACATATTGAATACATGAACTCCTCAAACTACGGTCAGTACCGGAAAGTATCCGGACTATAGTCACTCCGGGGTTTACGGATCATAACATGTAATAGGTGAATATAACTTGCAAGATTGGATCTGGAACATACATATAATGGTGATGACATAAACGGTTTAGATCTGAAATCATGGCACCCGGGCCCAAAGTGACAAGCATTAAGCATGGCAAAGTCATATCAACATCAATCTCAGAAC
Organism: Triticum aestivum; assembly: GCF_018294505.1. Lineage (NCBI taxonomy): Eukaryota > Viridiplantae > Streptophyta > Magnoliopsida > Poales > Poaceae > Triticum > Triticum aestivum. The sequence goes on from NC_057798.1 coordinate 441,731,070, forward strand.
ATAATGGATACTAGGGATCAAGCCCTAACAAAACTAACCCGATTACATGATGAATCTCATCCAACTCCTCACCGACCAGCAAGCCTAAAAAGGAATTACTCACTCCCGATGGGAGCATCATGGAACTGGCGCTGGAGAAGGGTTGGTGATGACGAAGATCGAAGATCCCCTCTCTGGAGCCCCAAACGGACTCCAGATCCGGCCTCCCGATGAAGAACAGGAGGTGGCGACGGCTCCATCTCATGAAACTGAATAATTCTTTGTCCCTGGGCGCGCCAGGAGGGGGGCGTGTCCTGGTGGGTTATGCTTACCCAGGGCCCCCCATCCGGTGGTTCTTGGCTCCAATATTTCTCTTTTATTCCATAAAATTCTCCAAAAAGTTTCGTTCCATGCTGAGAACTTTTATTTCTGCACAAAAAAACACCATGGTATTTCTGCTGAAAACAGCGTCAGTCTGCATGAGTTTCATTGAAATCATGCAAATTAGAGTCCAAAACAAGAGGAGAAGTGTTAGGAAAAGTAGATTCGACGGAGACGTATCAACTCCCCCAAGCTTAAACCTTTGCTTGTCCTTGAGCAATTCAGTTGATAAACTGAAATTGAAAAATAAAAACTTTTATGAACTCTTTTGCTCTTGTTTACATAAATAAGCTTAAGTAGCACCCAGGTTTTCAGCAAGGATCATGACTAACCATGTCGACAATAACTCTTAAAAATCATACTGACTCATATCAATGGCATAGTCAACTAGCGATCAATATAAGATATCTCAAATGACAACACTTTGCCAAAACAACCATGATATAATATGACAATAGTGGTATCTTGCTAGCCCTTTCTGAGACCGCAAAACATAAATGCAGAGCACCCCGAAAGTTCAAGCAGCGACTAAACATTATAATTCATGGTAAAAAAGATCCGGTCATGATGCACCCAACATTAGCTACGCACAATGCATGAGGATGACAATAGTGCTCTCAAGATCTGGCGCTTATTTTAGAAGGTGATTACACAACATAAAAGTAAATAGATAGTCCCTTAGCAGAGGGAAACTGTGATTTGCAGCGGTGCCAAAGCTCAAATTTTAAAAACAGAGGTAAATAAAATTTTGAGAAATGCACCCTTCTTGTTTACTTCGCGACCATTAGTTATCGGTATCTTCCATGCTAAACACATTAGTGGCAGTTCCCAAGCGATAAAAAGTAAAGGTTTACTCCCCCTCCACCAACAAAACAAACTCCACGGCTAACCAAATCCACGAGTACCGTCCATACCAACAACAATCCCGGGGGAGTTTTGTTTAATTATTTGCAATTTTGAATTCAGGACTCGGAATCCCTATTATCGCCCCTTTCGTGCAAGAACGAGTGAATGAACACTCATCATGAGATAACCCGCTTCATATGGAAGATACAGACTACCTCATGTCGCTCTATGAACAATCCAAGCACACAAAAAGGATATTTGTTTGAAGTTTAGAGGTGGCACATGCAAATTTATTTAGAACGGTAGGGTAATACCACATATAGGTAGATAGGGTGAACTCATCTGGAATAACTTGGGTTTCAGGATTTTGATGCACAAGCAGTAATTCCGCTTAGTACAAGCAAAGGCTAGCAAATAGGTTGGAAGCGGCCAGCTAGAGAGCGAAAACGGTCATGAACATGCATTATGCATAAGTAACATTGGATACTAGCACGAGTAGGATATGAACACCATGAACATAAATATCATAGAGGCTATGTTGGTTTTGATTCAACTACATGCATGAACATGTGCCAAGTCAAGCCACTCGAACATTCAGAGGAGGATACCATATCATCATACTACATCACAACCATTTTAATGCAATGTTGACATCCAAGATAAATCATTATCCACCCCTAGCTACTTTAGCATGGCATGAGAAACTATAATCTCTAAGGGTCATTGCAAACATGTTTAATCATAATAGGCTGAATCATGGATACTAGGTTAAACATATTTACAAAAACAAAACAAGTTGAGTTCATACCCGTTTCTCCCTGCCACATCTAGTTCATCAAATATCATCATTATTTCCTTTCACTTGGACGACCAGATGATTTGAAAAATAATAATAGTGCAAGAGTGCCATGGTCTAAGCTGGAATCTGCAAACATTTTATTCAAAGGAGAAGACAAGGTAATTTGGGCTCTTTGTTAGATCAACAATAATGCATATGAGAGCCACTCAACAATTTCATCGTGGTCTTTTCGTTGGTATGACCCGATAAACAAAAAAGAAATTCATAGAAACACACTAAAATATTTTTGGAGTTTTTAGTTTTTCTCGAAGAAAGCAAATTAAAACAGGAAAAACAAAAATGAGAAAAACTATTTACACGGGAAAGCTCCCAACAAGCAAGAAGAAGAATCGAGAAATCTTTTTGGGTTTTCTTTTAATACGACAGCTAATTAAACTAGAAAGAAAAACCAAAAAGAAGCAGATTTTTTTTGTATTTTCTCAAAGTTTTTCAAACACACAATAAGAAAGCGAGAAAATAAATCTAGCATGGATGATACAATGAAAAAGTGTGGGCACTGACAACTGGAATGAAATGTGTAAACATGAATGTAATGTCAGTGGAAACACGTACTCCCCCAAGCTTAGGATTTTGACCTAACCTGGTAATCACCGTCAGTAGCGTGCATAGTAGCCGGAGTGGTAGCTCACGGAGGGTCTAGGTGCAGCCTCCTCAGCCCGCCGAGCAGCTACAACCTCTGCGTTGTGCGCGCGAGCCTCGCTCTCAGGAACAAAAAACCTTCCCTTGCTGTGAACATCAAAGAGAGCAGGTGCAGGCAAAAAGGTGTCCACAATGGACTTTTTATTAAATAGAAGGTTATATTTATAATTATTGGTTTCACCAGTAAGGAACTTTTGGCATTTCATGGCATCAAAGTCTAAGTACTGCGTGGGTAGAATAGGTTCATAAGGCCTAGGTGAAACTCCCAGCTCCCTTGCTAAACGTGTGGCATATGTCCCACCATAAAAATATCCAATACCAGCGTTGTGTTGCAACCTGCGTGCAAAAATCGCTCCAAGGTTATAACATTTGACACCAGTGAGAGCGGTGCATATGAGGCTCAAGTCCGGAGCAGAAAGTGTACTACAATCTTGTTTGCCTAGCATGCATTTTCCATTAAATAGTGCAAAGTATTGAATTGAGGGGAAATGAATGCTCTTTATTCTACCTTTGCGTCACTCCTCTAGTCTTACCATAGCAATGGCTAGTCAAGAATATCTCATACTCAGATCTTGGTGGTTCGTCCAGCGAACCCCAAAATGGAAATTTGCGGTAGTTAGAAAATGTCTCTAGAGGTAAAGTAAATGGATTGTCATACAGTTTAAATGACACTATAGACCCACCAGAATGGAATTTAAATTCTTTGTTAAATGATTCAGTGAGGCTGAGATGTTGGTTGCACTTATCTTCGATGTAGGGACCGAGATCGGCGTTGTGGATATATTGATCAAATTCTTCTTTAATACCAGCCATGATCATGAAATCGTCGCACGGCCATAAACATGATTTGGTGGCGGCATCCCATATAGAATTTGCACTTGGTTCAACATAAGACCGACGAGCTGAGCTGCTACTAGAAGATGCCTCCAAGGACCTCTGCCTCGAAGAACTCCTTCCAAAGAGGTTCATCATATTTGCGTACAATTTTCTGAAAATTTTTGGATCACAAAATTTTTGTCAACAAAACTTCACAAGATTGATAGCAACTACTCGTAGGGATGCATAGAGGCCATATCAAGCATTCAAACTACTTAGAACTTTAAGAATTCAACATGCAAGATCATCTACAGCAACACCAAGAGTAGCTAATTATTCAAAATAGGAACTAATAAAGAAAAAACTAATTGAACCAATGGAGGAGTCACATACCAAGTAGTAATCCCCCAAAACAGTTTCAGAAACGGAGCTTCGAGCAAAGAGATCGAAATCTGCGGGTTTGAGAGCAAGAACACGAGAGATAGAGAGAGCAATGTTGATTTTTTTTCTAGAGGTAGGTGGTGACATGGGCTAAAGAGATAAGTGAGGGGGCCCGCGTGGGGACCACAACCCACCAGGGCACGCCTGGGGCTGCTGGCATGCCCAGGTGGGTTGTGCCCACCTGGTCCACCCTCCTCTGGTGTTATTTGCATAAAAAAATATTCAAAAATATTCAAAAAACTCATATTAAATTTTCATAGAATTATGAGAACTTTTATTTTTGGGTCATTTTTTATTGCACGGGAAATTCAGAAAACAGATAAAACATGGCATTTTATTTTATTTAACTAAGAAAAACAGAAAATAAAAGGTAAGGACAGAAAGTAGTGGCTACTAAATTCATCAACTTCATACCTCTCAAAAGTGATCCATTAATAAGGTTGATCAAGTCTTATTAACAATCACCTTCGATTAGCATGAAACCGAAGAACTTTAGTAAAATACTAAATTACCTCAACGGGGATATTCACGTCCCCAACAATAAGTATATCATATATTTTTGGCAGTAGGTAGAGGTATTTGAAAACTTCCAATAGTGAGTGTTAGAGATTTTTCAATAACATTAATACCATTCACTTGGAATTGTTTCTTTGGAAAGTGAACTGTATGCTTATTACCATTGATATGAAAAGTGACCTTGCTTTTATTACAATCAATAATAGGCCCTGCAGTATTCAAAAAGGGTCTACCAAGGATAATTGACATGTTGTCGTCCTCGGCCATCTCAAGTATAACAAAGTCTGTTAAGACAGTAACATTTGCAACAACATCGAGCACATCCTCACAAATACCGATAGGTATGGCAGTTGAGTTATCAACCATTTGCAAAGATATTTCAGTAGGCGTGAGTTTATTTAAATCAAGTCTTTTGTATAAAGAGAAAGGCATAACACTAACATCAGCTCCAAAATCACACAAAGCAGTTTTCACATAATTTCTTTTGATTTACAAGGTATAGTTGGTATTCCCAGATCTCCAAGTTTTTTAGGTACTCCATCCTTAAAAGAATAATTAGCAAGCATGTTGGAGATTTCAGCTTCTGGTATTTTTCTCTTATTTGCGATGATGTCTTTCATATACTTTGCGTAAGGGGCCATTTTTAAGATATTCGTCAAGCGGGTACGCAAAAAGACTGGCCTAATCATTTCAGCAAAGCGTTCAAATTCTTCATCATCTTTCTTCTTAGTTGATTTAGGTGGAAAGGGCATATGTTTTTGAACCCATGGATCTCTTTCCTTACCATTTTTTCTAGCAACAAAGCCTCTTCTATTGTATCTTTTATTCTTGGGTTATGGGTTATCAAGATCAATTGTTGGTTCTATCTCAACATCATTATCTGGTTCTTTATCATTGTTTGGTTGAGTGTCTTCATGAACATCCTCATTATATTTTTCATTATCAATAGGTGAATGTTCATTACCAGATTGAGTTTCAGCATCAGAAATGGAAACATCATTATTAGTTTCAGGAGGTTTTTCTATTTCAAGTTCACTAGAGGTATCCAAAATCCTATCATTATTCTTTTTGTTTTTAAAAGGACTAGGTGCATTAGTGTTAAGTCTTTGGGAGTCTTGTTAAATTCTTTTTGGGTGTCCCTTAGGGTAAAGTGGTTCCTGAGTCATCCTACCTCCTCTAGTCATTACTCTGACAGCATGATCATTGCTAATATTATTCATTTCATCAAGCGATTCTCTTTGAGATTTGGCAACTTGTTCTAGTTGAGTTTGAACCATAAAGGCATGCTTTTCTACACCTCTAACATCATTGGTAATTCTAAATAACAAGTCACTCAAGCGAGCAATCATATCAGAGTTGCATCTCAATTGTTTCATAACATTTGCATTGAAGTGATCTTGTTTTCTAATGTAGTTGTCAAACTCATAAAGGCATTGACTAGGATGCATATTATAAGGATTGCACTTTTTATTAAATTTCATTACTGAATTTACCTCTACCACCTTGGGTAGTGTTGTATCATGCCCATGTATTTCTTCAATAGGAGGTAAAAAATTTAGATCCTCAACTTTAATACCTTTTTCCTTCATAGATTTCTTTGCTTCTGGCATATCTTCAGGACTGAGATATAACATTCCCCTCTTCTTCAGAGTAGGTTTAAGCGGTGGCTCGGGAAGAGTCCAATCATCATAATTTTTCAATATGTTATTCAATAATTCTTCAACTTGTTCAACAATTTGTTCCCTGGAAACACAACCAACACAACTATCTAGGAAATCCCTAGAAGCATCGATTAGTCCATTATAGAAGATATCAAGTATTTCATTTTTCTTAAGAGGATGATCAGGCAAAGCATTAAGCAATTGGAGAAGCCTCGCCCAAACTTGTGGGAGACTCTCTTCTTCAATTTGCACAAAGTTAAATATTTTCCTGTAAGGCAGCTTATTTCTTATGAGCAGGAAAATACACTTCAGAGAAATAGTAAATCATATCCTGGGGACGACGCACACAACCAGGAGCAAGACTATTATACCAAGTCTTAGCATCACCCTTTAATGAGAACACAAATAACTTAAGGATATAATAATAGTGAATTTTCTCATCATGAGCAAAAAGGGTGGCTATGTCATTCAACTTAGTAAGGTGTGCCACAACAGTTTTAGTTTCATAACCATGAAAAGGATCAGATTCAACCAAAGTAATTAACTCCGGGTTGACATAGAATTCATAATCCTTATCATCAACAAAGATAGGTGAAGTAGAAAACTTAGGATCACATTTAATTCTAGCATTCAAAGATTTTTCTTTCAGTTTGCATAAAAATTTCTAAAGATCATCTCTATCATTGCAAGCAAGAAAGTATCTAGTTGTCTCCTCATCCATAACATAACTTTCCGGTATCTTAGGCAATTCATATCTAGGAGGAATATCTCCAATAGGTGTTTCAAGATTTTGAATTTCAAGCTCTTCATCAGTTTCAATAATTTCATCAGTTTCAGCATTCTCAAAAGCTTTAGTTCTAGCAAGTTGTTCGTCAAGAAATTCACCTAGTGGCACATTATCATCAAGCAAGGTACTAGCATCATCATGAGTATCATTCATAGCAAAAGTAGCATCATCAGTGACTTAAAACATAATAGGATTAATAACATGTGGTGGTGTTGCAAGTCTACTTATAACAGAAGGTGAATCAAGTGCAGAGTGTGATGGCAGTTCCTTACCTCCCATCGTCCTAGACGGAACGATCTTGGTTTTAGCGTCCTTCAGATTCTTCATCGTGATAGTATGATAATAATCCCAAGTGACTCCACAAATATAACTATGCTCTCCGGCAACGGCACTAGAAAAAGGTCTTGATAACCCACAAGTATAGGGGATCGCAACAATTTTCGAGGGTAGAGTATTCAAACCAAATTTATTGATCCCACACAAGGGGAGCCAAAGAATATTTGCAAGTATTAGCAGCTAAGTTGTCAATTCTACCACACCTGGAGATTGATTATCTGCAGCAAAGTGATCAGTAGCAAAGTCGTATGATAGTTTTGATAGTAGTAGCAACAACGATAGTAACAGTAACACTGATAGCATGATTTTTTAGCAAGTGTAATAGTAATGATAGCAGTAGTAACTTAGCAAAAACAACACAAGAGAAATTTGTAGGCATTGGATCAGTAACTATAGCATCTGTTCAAAAATATAATGTAGGCATGTATTCCGTAAATAGTCATACGTGCTTATGGAAAGAACTTGCATGACATCTTTTGTCCTACCCTCCCGTGGTAGCGGGGTCCTATTGGAAACTAAGGGATATTCATGCCTCCTTTTAATAGAGAACCTGAACAAAGCATCAACACATAGTGGATACATGAACTCCTCAAACTACGCTCATCACTGGAAAGTATCCCGACTACTGTCACTCCGGGGTTTCGGATCATAACACGTAATAGGTGAGTATAACTTGCATGATCGAATCTAAAACATAGGTATAATGGTGATAACATAAACGGTTCAGATCTGAAATCATGGCACCCGAGCCCAAAGTGACAAGCATTAAGCATGGCAAAGTCATATCAACATCAAGCTCATAACATAATTGATACTAGGGATCAAGCCCTAACAAAACTAACTCAATTACATGATGAATCCCATCCAACTCCTCACCGACCAGCGAGCCTACGAAGGAATTACTCACTCCCGGTGGGGAGCATCATGCAATTGGCAATGGAGAAGGGTTGGTGATGATGAAGATCGAAGATCCCCCTCTCCGGAGCCCCAAACGGACTCCAGATCTGGCCTCCCAATGAAGAACAGGAGGTGGCGCTGGCTCCGTCTCATGAAACGTGATAATTCTTTCTCCCTGGGCGCGCTAGGAGGGGGCGCGCCCTGGTGGGTTATGCTCACCCAGGGGCCCCCTCCGGTGGTTCTTGGATCCAGTATTTCTCTTTTATTCCATAAAAATTCTCCAAAAAGTTTCATGCCATTCCGAGAACTTTTATTTCTGCACAAAAACAACACCATGGTTGTTCTGCTGAAAACAACGTCAGTTTGGGTTAGTTTCATTCAAATCGTGCAAATTAGAGTCCAAAACAAGAGGAAAAGCATTTGGAAAAGTAGATACGACGGAGATGTATCATTGTTCTCGCATCTTATGCCTACATACCATGCCCTACACCCTTGTACTTTCTTATGATAAGGATGATGAAAACACTTGTTGGGTATTTCATCACACGAGTAGGTTTTGCATTTCCGCTAACCTCACTTGTTTTTCTGAGTGTTTGTCATGTTCTTTCATTTTGATACATTCACAAGGCGGTACCATCATGAGACATAATGGTCATGCGAAGGCATACATGATGTGCAACTCCAACATCTTCGGGAACATTCATAAGGTGAACTCCTCCCCTTTGAGCCATCCTCACATACGCATATTGGATGGGTCATTCTTTCATTGTTGTCTCCTTCTTCTTGCCTACATGCTACATATATTGGATGGAGGACCGACATTGTAGATGGATCCCGTGGACCTTCAAGTTGAGGAATGTTCGAACTTAGTGGATGCACCTACTTTGGAAGCACCACCGGACCACCACTTCTACCATGACGTTGAGCTATGGTATAACACCACCCATAACAACTTTGCATCTTATGCATGGATTTAATCACATTATGGTTGCCTTGTTGCATCTTGTATTTCTATGACATCCATGATATATGAGCTTGTGCATTTTCTTAGCAAATTTGTTGTGATCTTTCTTGATGGCATCTTCATACATAATGACCATATTGCCCACCATCAATTGCATGATCACATACTCATTTTGAGCACCAATTACCATGTTCATGCTTTTGATACACCATCCCTTTATGACATCATTTTGCACAATGGTTGCATTGATCATATGCACAACACCTGGAGCTTCCTAAGGGGGGGAGATGATGCGGAGCATCCTACGATCATCCCCATGTACACTACGAGTACTCCCCAAGCCCCAAGAGGACATACGATGAGACCTCAAACATACGCCATTGGACACAAGCTCCACTCAGAACCGTCACTTTCCACATGTGAGGCATGGCTACTACCTCAACATATATGCTATGCATGACCAGGAACGAAGAGGAAGACTATGGAACAACTAGGAGCGTTGGACAAGACGGCAAGGACACCAAGTGCGAGGAACAAGAGGAAGGGCTGACTGCAAGTCATAGCCACCGGACGACCGACCCATCCGGACATCCAACGCCTGGAGCTTCAGCCAGCCAGGACAACTACAACCAAGGCACCCTACAACGCTCGGACGACCGCCAGACGTCAGATGATCGACACTCGCCAGCCACCGGACGGCCGACACCGTCCGGATATCCGGTGCCACCTATCTAGAGAAGAAACTTCGGAAGTCCGAAGACTTCCGGACGGCCGGACGCCCGCGAGCCATGGAACGATTGAAAGGATCGATATAGTTGACTAGAGGGGGGTGAATAGGCAACTAACAATTTTTAACTTTTGTTTACCAAATTAAACTTTGCATCAAAGTAGGTTGTCTAGATATGCAACTAGGTCAGCAACCTATATGATGCAACAACAACAAGCACACAAGCAAGCAAGGGATAGAAAACAATATACACTACAAGAAAAGAAACATCCGTGACATCTTGGGCCGAACGAATTTTTTTTGTCATACATATGACACTTCTATGACGATAATTGTGACAAAACACGGTATCATCATAGATGTGGTGGGCTCCTACTTCTATGGCAAAAAATCATGACAGAAAATGGGCTTTTCGTCCTGGGCGGGACGAAGACGCAGCTGCATGACATTCTTTGGGCCGTCCATGACGGAAAAAACCATGGTAGAAGCGAGGGCGAGGAAAATTTCGGGGAGTTCCCGGTTACAGTGGGAGGTCGGGGCCGAGCGATGCATGTTTCTCTCGTACACGTACGCGTGTGTGTGCGAGGGTTGGCTCTAACTGAACCCGAGCGAGGCGTTGGGCTCTAACTGAACCCGAGCGATTGCACTGTAGGCTACGCGTTACTGAACCCGAGCGATCGATCGATGGCTGTTAACTGAACCCGATCGAGCGATTCCTTCGCTACTGCTGCTAACTGAAGCCGATCGATGATGCCTCTGGGATGAAGAGTGAGCGTTGCAGGGGGGGGGGTGGATGAACAATGAGCTGTGGCGTTGCCTCTGGATGAACAGGACCCCGTGGTGTGGTGGAGGGCTGGATGAACAGTAGACGGTGGAGGGGTGCCCGTGGAGGGGTGGTTGAATAGGACCCCGTGGTGTGGAGGGATGGATGAACAGTAGACGGTGGAGGGGTGGTTGAATAGTAGCCGGTGGAGTAGTGCGCGGTGGAGGCTGGATGAACAGGAGCCCGTGGAGGCTGGAGGAGGTCGACGCTGGAGATGAACAGTATCCCGTGGAGTCCCGTTTTGCGGTACGCCACACCCCTCCCGATGAACAGGACCCCCGTTTCGACCGTAGCGCTCCAACACAAGTCTGTTTCCTCCGTTTTGTGGTACGCCACACCCCTCCCGATCAACAGGACCCCCGTTTCGACCGTAGGAGGTCCGTTTCGTCCGTTTTGCGGTACGCCACACCCCTCCCGATTAATAGGACCCCGTTTCGACCGTAGGAGGTCCGTTTCCTCCGTTTCGCGGTACGCCATACCCCTCCCGATCAATAGGACCCTGTTCCGAACGTAGGAGGTCCGTTTCCTCTGTTCTGCGGTACGCTAGGCCTCGTTTCCATCGCCTGTTCCGTCCAACCCTCCCGATGAACACGACCACGCATTCCGTTTCGACCCAGCCGGTCGGCTCCCCATGAACACGCCAACGATGCTATTTCTCCGTTCCGACCCAGCCATGTACGTATGCGCGAGTAGGCGTTCGAGACCCTGCCGTATGTACGTACGTGGCCGTATTTTCTTTCTTGCACCCTAGCCGCTGTACATACGTGTACATGCTACGTGCGCGCCTCTACACCGACCAATATATATGTACGTACACGTTCGCGACCAGAATGACAACGCTACGTACGCTTCGACCAGGTGGGTGCCGACTGTCAGGCACTTCCTTGCATGCAAAGATGTAGCTGGTGGGTCCCAGCAGTCAGGGAGCGAATTGTTTTTTGTTGCCCGCACGCACTTCCTTGCATGCGAAGATGTAGCTGGTGGGTCCCAGCAGTCTGGGGGAAACATTTTTTTCGCGAAATACGGTGGCCCGTCCGGTGGGTCCCCGCTGTTAGGTGGAGGAATAATTATTTTCCACGTAATAAGGAGGCACTTCCTTGCTGCGGCCGTGGACCCAGCTGTCAGCCTCTCCACGTACAGTCCACGTCCGATGGAAGTTGTTCCTTGACTATGTTGACCACGCCTCGCTGAAAGGACCAGGGCGATGGACGACGGCGAGGCCTAGGAAGGGGACGACGGGGAGCCGGGGAAGACACGACAGTGGAAGCCCGCGCGGAGAGGAGTACGAGGGTTCACTGGTTCGGCTGCGGTGTGAGGCTGCCGTCGCTGCAGGGCCTGGCCAGCGGTGGGAATAGTAGGGGGCGGTGAGGCCTCCGCGGCAGCACATTCGGCCACAGGAGGCAAGAGCATGCGGCACAACCGGCGCTGCTTTGGCCGGCTGGAGAAAGCAGACCAGAGGTTGAAGAAGCACTACGGCCGTTGGATGGACATCGTACGGTCACTGGAGCTAGAATCGTTTATATTGACTAAGTTGACAAAGCCCTCCGTCCCCGTCAACTTAGTAGGCCCACAAGTCAGCCTCCCACCAAGGTGGGTCCCAGCTAGCAGGGGTATTCATTTTTTTGTGCGTAATAAGTAGGCACTTCCGGTGGGTCCGAGCTAACAGCAGGGGGAACGTTTTTTTCGCAAAATACGGTGGCCCGTCGGGTGGGTCCCAGCAGTCAGGGGCAAACTTTTTTCGCAAAATACTAGTGGCCCGTCCGGTGGGTCCCTGCTATTAGGTGGAAGAATAATTATTTTCCGCATAATAAGGAGGCACTTCCTTGCGGCTGCCGTGGACCCAGCTGTCAGCCTCTCCACGCACAGTATTCTTCCGATGGAATTCGGTCGTTGACCAATTAACCACGCCGCACCGAGAGCACCACGGCGGTGTACGACGGCGAGGCCTAGAAAGGGGATGACGCGGAGCCGGGGAAGACGCGGCAGTGGTTGCCCATGCAGAGAGGAGTACGAGGGTTCACTGGTTCGGCTGCGCTGTTGTCGCCATAGAATAACAGGGGGTGTGGGTGAGTGGAGTGGAGGGATGGCCTGGCCAACGGTGGGAGTAGTATGGGGGCGGTGAGGCCTCCCCGGCAGCACAACCGGCCACGTGAGGCAGGAGTAGGCGGCACGACCGGCGCTGCCTTGGGCGGCTGGAGCAAGAAGGCCAGAGGTTGAAGAAGCACTACGACCGTTGGATGGACATCGTACGGTCAGTCGAGCTAGAATCGTGCATATTGACTAAGTTGACAAAGCCCTTCGTCCCCGTCAACTTAGTAGGCCCACTATACTGGGTCCCAGCTAGCAGGTGGTATTCCTTTTTTTGTGCGTAATAAGGAGGTTCTTCCTTGCGTGCGAAGATATAGCTGGTGGGTCCGAGCTGTCAGCAGCGGTAACATTTTTTTTGCGAAATACAGAGGCCCTTTCGGTCGGTCCCAGATGTCAGGTGGAGGAATCATTATTTTGCGCGTAATAAGGAGGCATTTCCTTGCATGCGGCCGTGGACCCAGCGGTCAGCCTCTCCACGTACAGTCCACTTCAGATGCATGTCGGTTGTTGACCACGTTGACCACGCCACGCCTGGAGCACCAGGGTGGTGGATGACGGCGAGGCCTAGGAAGGGAATGATACGGAGGTAGGGAAGACTCGGCAGTTGTTTCCCATGCAGAGGGGAGTACGAATGTACGAGGGTTTACTGGTTCGTCTGCCGTCGCTGGAGAATAACAGCATATGTGGGACTGTGGTGAGTAGAGGGATGGCTAGGCCAACGATGGGAGTACGGTGGGGCGGTGAAGCCTGCGCGGCAGCACAGCCGGCCGCGGGGAGGAGGGAGCAGGCAGTCCCGCCGGCGCTTGTTTGAGCGGCTGGAGCAGGAAGAGCAGAGATTGAAGAAGCACGACGGTCGTTGGATGGACATCCAACTGTATACAGGCCATCTGTGGAAAGCCTCAAATCTGTGGAAAACAGCATACATCCCATCTACCATTATTTCAAATAATTTACAGCGCATTTGCTAATTCTTACGAGTTTTTTAGAGCCCATGTTCTTTTTGTTAGCATTACAACCCATATTGTGGCCATGGTTAAAAAATTATACGAAATTTTGCATATGTCGGTGCGGTCTGAACTGTTTTTAGTCCCGAAATTTTGAGTCACATTCAGACTGATTTAAAAAATAAATGTGTATCAATATAAAATCCAATAAATTGTCCACGCATAAAAATCAATGCAATTTAAAATCTCGAAATGAAAAAAAGATATTTGAAACTAATTGCCGGTTTGATGTATTTTAAAAATGTACACCCCATTTCTCATTACTGATAGGCCATTTTCTCGGCCAGCCGAATGAAGTTCTCCTTGTCTTGAAAGTTTTGCAGCCCAACATGCCTGATAAAGCGACTTGACAAATCACAAAAAACTGGGCTAGCCATTTTCAGAAAGAAAAAAAACTACTGCGCTGGTCTGTGGTAAACATAAAAGAAAAGGCTGTCTAGACAGGCCAGAGTGTCCCACACAACCCAGTTGACACCCTACTTCCGTCTCAAAAACAAATTAGATAAATGCCACCCAATTATGGCGATTCATAAAAATTCCACTGCAATTTCCAAACTTTGAAAAATGCCACTGCAATTTTTGCAAACTTTGAAAAACGTCACTGCAGTTTGCAAACTTTGAAAAATGCCACTCGAGACTTCGAAAAATGCCACTAGAAATGGCATGAAATGGCATTTTTCAAAGTTTGGAAATTGCAGTGGCATTTCTCGGATACACCAGATTTGGAGTGGCATTTATCAAATTAACCCAAAACAAAAATAACTAGGTGAGCTGCTAGGTCCCTGGTGTCAGCCGCTCGTTGTGCAATTCTCTCGTTTATTGACTACGCTGACAATGGCATGGGACCCAGATATCAGAAATCCACTAGGAGGAGCCATTTTTTTATTGGCATGAAATAAGGAGGCACTTGCTTGCGTACTACCATGACCTTGGCGGGTCCCTACTGTCATTCTCTCCACGTACAATCATCTCCTGATTGTGTACGCGTCAACTTGCTAGGCCCGCAAGTCAGCCTCTAAACCCGTGGAGGACAAATACAACCCATTTAAAAAAATAACAGCCCATTCCATACGTTCAAACGGAAAGTTCAACATTCAGAGCAAAGTAACAGGTCTGATCCACATATAGAGTACTGAACTTCCACGTTGGCAACCATCATAGCCAAGTTAACTATCTACTCCCACTAATACTCTAGTAGCGTACAAGTACTAACTTACTCTTAGCTAACTAGACGATGCCGGCCGCCATCTGTGGTACACGCTAAACACCGGCACCGGTGTCCTGCACCTCGCCTTAGACTTGCAAGAGGTGCGATAGGGCGCGTTGCTCGTGCGCGTTGGCGCTTTCCATGCCGGCGTGGTCCACCGAAGCTTCGGCTTCCAAGCGGGAAACCCACTTGACGAGCTGGTAGTAAAAATCAGCGTCCCGAACGCGTGCGTGTCCGACAGCCTCCTGGGCTATTTGCCGGGCGCCGGCCTCCACGTAGTCGGCCCAGTTGCGGGCGCTCTACTCGCGACTCACAGCATCGGGGTGCTGCTGCTCCATGTCTTGCTGGCGGCGCAAATCGGTGATACACTGCTCCTCCACCAGGCGGTCACGCTCCAATAACTCCTGTTCCTCCGCCATGCGGTCGCGCTCCAATAACTCCTTGATCTCCGCATTGCCATCTAAATACAGATAGAATGTGTCGGTGTCAAAACCGGCAGATCTCGGGTAGGGGGTCCTGAACTGTGCGTCTAGGCGGATGGTAACAGGAGACAAGGGACACAATGTTTTTACCCAGGTTCGGGCCCTCTCGATGGAGGTAAAACCCTACTCCTGCTTGATTAATATTGATGATATGGGTAGTACAAGAGTAGATCTACCACGAGATCAGAGAGGCTAAACCCTAGAAGCTAGCCTATGGTATAATTGTTGTTCGTCCTACGGACTAAAACCCTCTGGTTTATATAGGCACCGAAGAGGGTTAGGGTTACACAGAGTCGGTTACAATGGTAGGAGATCTACATATCCGTATCGCCAAGCTTGCCTTCCACGCCAAGGAAAGTCCCATCCGGACACGGGACGAAGTCTTCAATCTTGTATCTTCATAGTCCAGGAGTCCGGCCAAAGGCGATAGTCCGGCCATCCGGACACCGCCTAATCCAGGACTCCCTCAGTAGCCCCTGAACCAGGCTTCAATGACAACGAGTCCGGCACCCATATTGTCTTCTGCATTGCACGGCGGGTTCTTCCTCCGAATACTTCATAGAAGATTTTGAACACAAGGATAGTGTCTGGCTCTACAAAATAAGTTCCACATACCACCATAGAGAGAATAGTATTTACACAAATTCAATCTGCTGACGTATGCCGTGGCGTAATATCACACGATGGCCAAGCCTTTATTCGAATCGTTTTTACTGTCCCACCTCAGCGCGTTTAGCGAGGCAGTTTCCTTGGCACGTCTTGTCAAACTAGAGACCGTGTCCCCTTATTCCGGGATTCTCATTAATACGGGCGGGGTAACCCAGTCGTGCCCGTTGGCACGTCTCCTCTATCGAAGGTGAGTCCCGAACGGTCACGGGGAAGGCTCTTGGTATTCAACCTCTTTATAAACAGACCAAGGCTCTGCTCCTTTCTTTCAGTCTCAATGGAATCCGCCCCTCTCCTCGAGTTCCAACATCCAAAGCTCCAGATTCAGGCGCTTCGGACCTTCGATGATGTCCGGCTCTGACCTGCAAGGCCGGTGGATGCCTTCCTCTATTACTGAAGAAGATGTGCTAAAGCTAAGAGATGCCAGGTATCTAACCGGCGAAATTTCGCATAGGCTGCCTGCCCAAGGGCAGGTTATTCCCACTCCCAAGCCTGGCGAAAGCGTAGTGTTCGCGTCTCACTTTCTTCGGGGGCTAGGCTTCCCGATGGACCCCTTCGTGAGGGGGCTCATGTTTTACTATGGATTGGAATTTCATGACTTGGATCCGGAGTCCATCCTCCACATCTCATCATTCATTGTCGTATGCGAAGCCTTCCTCCGCATTACCCCTCACTTCGGATTGTGGCTCAAGACCTTCAAAGTGGAGCCGAAGATGATCAAGGGGCAGCGGGCAGAGTGCGGAGGGGCTGTTATAAGCAAGAATGCTGATGCTCCATGGCCCGAGGGCTCTTTTCAAGAGGATCTCAGCCTATGGCAACAAGAGTGGTTTTATATCACAGCTCCCAGGGGCACCAAATGGGTGGCGCCACCTGCCTTTCGCTCGAGTCCTCCACCGCGGCTGGCGTCATGGGTCAATAAAGGACTTGACTGGGGGCCGTCCAAGGACGTGCCCTTGTTGCAGGGCCGCATTCAAGACCTCCTAGTGAGAGAGATCACTCTGGTCGTAGTAGCGCAGGTCATGCTGATTCTTCACACCCTGCCCTACAAACGTCGCCCCCTCCGCCTGTGGGAATTTAACCCAGAGGGACCACGAGCTCTCCAACATTTTATGGGTGCGACGGCCGTGGAGATGTACAAGCTTTTCTCCGGATCACAAGCGATGTGTCCGGACTTGACCGAGGACGCAGGTCTGAGCTGCAATTGCCCGGATACTCAAGTAAGTAGCCCTGTACCCGGACACGCTATCCCATATTTATCACGAACTTGCCCTTTGAAAGAGTTGTCCCTTGAACAGGAGTGGATAGCGAAAGAAAAGTTAATCAGGTGTCCGGCCCCCCTCCTTGAGACCACGTCGGATCTCGTGTTAACCAGGATGCTGGAGGTTGCGCCTTCGGAAGAAGGTGAAGGGGGGAACAAGGAAGCTACCGCCTCTGTGAAGGAGGCTATCAAGAAAGGAGGGATCGAGAATCCCTCCATCCAAAGGAAGAAGAGGACCGCCTCTGAGGACCCGGAGACAAGGTCTCAAAGCGGGGGAAGAAATCTTCGTCAGAGGGTCCTGCATCGAGAGATGCCTCGTCCGCATTGTGCCCCCAAGGGGATCAGCCCTCCACCGAGCCGTAAGTAAAAAGGGGAGTTTTTTTAAATAAAGGATATCCCTGCCCTATTTTTGATGAAGATAACCAAAATTTTACCTTGTAGTTCGGATCTCAGCCCTTCTCAGCAGAGCTCATCTTCGGGGGATCTTCGTCCGGAGATGATGGAGAGCGAAACGCCTGCACCTGCCGTACCGTCTTGTGAGGCGGGCGACCCTGAGGTGTCGTCGCGGAGGGTTTCTCCGAGTCCGGCGGGGCCAAAAGGCAGTCGTATGTCCCCTCAAAGCCCTCCGCGTCCGGCCTTGGCACCACCTGGTGTACGGTCGGAGGAGCTGAAGGATCTGCTCGGGCGAGCGTCTATCTCAGAAGATCACCGTGCGTTAATGGGTGCGGTGATTGAAAGGATTTCATCCGCTGAGAGCGGATTGCACGAAGCCATCAGAAGTTTACTGACAGGTTTTGAGGTACGCAAAATGATGTACCTTCTGACAGTTTGGCATATAAAATGCGCCCTGTGTAGATAGTAGCCCCTGAGGCTCGGTGTGTTGTCAAAAAATGACAGCGCGCCGAGGATCATAATCCCAGGTATAATATGTCGCGCTTCCTATGTAGGTGGCGAAGGGTCCAGTGGCTAGCCGGACTGATGAATTTGCCGAACTAAAGCGGCAACTTGACGTGGCGGATGCCGACATCGCGCTGGTCAATAAGCGACTTGACGAGTCACAAGGTATGCAATTTCTCCGCAGACACCTGGTAAGGGAGCTTGATGCCCGTGCCTTACAACATGTATGCTTGATGCAGATGGTGCCGCTGCCATGGAGAACCTTCGGGCGGAGCTCGCCCGAGCCAAGGAGCAGGCCAGAAAGAGTGATGCGACTGCCTTAAAGGCGGCCGAAGAGCTAAAAGCCGAACAGGATGCTCACTGCCGAAGCAAGAAGGAAATGGCCGAGATGGCCTTGAAGTTGAAGAATGCTGCCGACCACTGCAAGCTTCTTGAAAAAGAAGATCGAGCGGTACAAGAGGACCTGAAGAAGGCCACTACCAAGGCCAAGGATGCTCGCTCTGCGATGAGAGCTATGAATGAGGAGCCGCGTTAGGCTGGAGATATCGCGGCTGGAAAGCCCTTTTTGCTGCGAAGGAAATTCGTGGATCCTAAATATGCTCAGTTGGACCGGCTGTGGAGTGCGGAGGATGCTTATCTGGACTTGGCGGTAAGTGCCGCGGCCGCGGCCGAACACTTCCGAGATCAAAAGGATCACGAAATGGAAAAGATTTTTTGGTCGCAGTTCCATAATCCAGAGAGCCCACTTCCATTAACCGATCACTTGGATGAATGGGCGGAGCTGAATAGGTTATCCGGACTTACCATGAAGGATGTCGTGAGTCTTTTGTGGCCGAAAAGGCCTGAGCCGAAGAGTTATTTTGGCTTGGTGCAGCAGTTCCTTGGTGCGGTGCCGCATATCAATGCAATGAGGAGGTCGGTATGCATAGAGGGTGCGCGGATGGCTCTTGCCCGTGTCAAGACATACTGGGCGGAGATGAAGGCCACCGATGTTGTATCCCAGGATTCGGACGGAAGCCGAGTACCTGTAGAGCACTATTTTCAGGAAGTTCTGCAGGGTGCTCGTTTAATAGAGACGCAGTGCTCGAAGGATATTATGTTCGAATAACATGTATTTTTGTGAAACAATGTATCGATGGAATATAAAAGCTTTTTATACTTGTGCCTTTCAAGAATTAAAATACCTCCTGTGCGGCCGCTAATGTATATGTATATATAACCTGAAAGATGGCAGTCTTCGGCTTCAGCCCCCACGCATATAATGCGGGGGTGTTTGCAAAAGGCGCATTTTCACACTTGATTGAACGTCTTGGTCCTATAAAGGAGGTGGTAGCGGGGCAAACTAGGCAACTGGACTATAATGCTTTATCACTTTCACTTAGCCATAGGAGTTTGACAGTGGGGCTACTATATAGCCCGTAGGGGCACCGCGCTCACCCGAATTCGGGGCACGTATGTGCCTGACCGGGAAACGGCCCTTCGTCAAGGTGGAGGAATCCTAAAGATTCCGGCGGGTCATCGAGTGGTTGACCAGTCTCACGCTATATCATGACAGTCAGTTTTCGGCTTTCTCTACTGAGGTGCTCGCCTGGCCGAACCGGGGCACAATCGCAGTAGTTCTCCTGGTGCCGCCTTAGCCGATAGAGCGGAACGTAAGGCAGCAAAACACAGGAGCCGGGCAAACCCAACATTTGACCAAAGACATGATTCGGAGCTGATGCATATAAGGCCTAACTCGAGACGCCGAACACGCCCTAAGGTATCCGGTCTTTATGAAAACGGGCCGAACAACGCCCTTGGTAATAAGCCCCTGGTGTCCAGGTACACGCAAAATTCTGACGTGGCCCATGCCAAAACGCCAGCCTCCTCCTCGGTTATAGCAAGAAACCAGGTGATGTGTATCAATAAGAGACAGTAAAAAAGGTTTACGTAGGGTCTTAATCTGAAAAGAATCCTTGTCACGGGTCCCTACTGCACGTCTACGCCTGTGTTTCCGTTGTGCCGTATCCTGGACGGGTGTAGCACGGTGTTCATCTGTAAAAGAGAGGAACTTAGTTGAAAAAGATCGTGCGAAAGTGTACGTTATATTAAATAAACAAAGTACGATTCAAAAAATGAATAAAATTGAGCTTTATTGTCTCTTGTTGCACATGTGCGGGGCCCCTTGTACAGGGGTATGCAGCTAGTAAGCCCTTGTATGTTTACGCCGGACTCGTCTAGCCGTGTCCGGGGTCTGAACAACCTGTTTAGGTGCTTTGATTGGTGAAGCCGGTTTAGTGTGTGGCCGTCAAGGCAGTCACACAATCTTCCGCGCTCGAGGAACACTCGGTATTTCCCTTTAAGGAGATGATGCCTCGTGGACCGGGCATTTTAAGTGTAAGGGATGCATAATGCGGTATTGCGTTAAAGCGGGCGAAAGCTTCGCGTCCCAGTAGTGCTTGGTAGCTACTTGTGAATGGGGCGAGGTGGAAGGTCAACTTTTCGCGGTGGAAGTTGTCGGGTGAGCCGAACACAACTTCTAGCAGTAGAGAGCCCGTACAATGGGCATATGGGCCTGGCATTACCCCTTGAAAGGAAGTGTTGCTATGGCGAATTTTGGTTAGGTCTATCCCCATTTTGCGGATTGTGTCCAGATATAGCAGATTTAGATTGCTGCCGCCGTCCATTAGGACTTGTGTAAATTGGAGTCCGTCAATTATCGGATCTAATATCAGGGCAGTCCATCCTGCATTCCAGATACTTTTAAAGTAATCCTGATGGTCGAAGGTGATTGGTTTTGACAACCAGTGGCGGGACTCCTCTGGGATAGGCCGTATGGAGCGTATCTCTATGGGCACCATTCTGTTTTCCCCTTTTGTCGTGTAAAGTGAGTTTACTGTTTTGACTTCTTGTGGGAAATTCTTTTGTTTTCCGGTGCTCTGCTTGTGGGGTTCGTCATCGTCCTCGCTTGGTGTGTCGAGCCCCTTGTGTTCGGCGTTGAGTTTGCCGGACTGCTTGAAGACCCAACAATCTCTATGGGTATGGTTTGCAGGCTTCCCGGGAGTACTGTGGATTTGGCATATCTTGTCCAAGATTTTGTTGAAGTTAGATAGCTCGTCCCTGTTATCCTTAAGGGGCAGTTTTTTATGATTCTGCCGTGAGCTTTTGAATCCGGCGTTGACTACCGTGCTCTTCGGGCTGTTTCCCTTGGTCCAGCGCTGGTCCTTGCTGCGTCGCGGTTTCCCGTTTCCATCCCTGACTTCGGATGTACTTGGGTCGCTGGTACTGCATCTTGCCAGCCAACTATCCTCTCCCGCGCAAAAGCGGGTCATGAGGCTTGTTAATGCGGCCATTGTTCTTGGCTTTTCTTGGCCGAGGTGTCTGGCGAGCCATTCGTCTCGGACATTGTGTTTGAAAGCTGCTAAGGCTTCGGCGTCCGGACAGTCGACTATTTGGTTCTTTTTAGTAAGGAATCTGTTCCAGAATTTTCGGGCTGACTCTCCGGGTTGTTGAGTTATGTGACTTAAATTGTCTGCATCCGGAGGTCGGACATAGGTCCCTTGAAAATTTTCCCGAAAAGCATCCTCGAGCTCTTCCCAACTTCCAATGGTGTTTTCGGGGAAGCTTTTGAGCCAATGCCGGGCTGGCTCTTTGAGCTTGAGGGGTAAGTATTTTATGGCGTGGAGGTCATCTCCTCTAGCCATGTGTATGTGGAGGATGTAATCCTCGATCCAGACTGCAGGGTCTGTTGTTCCGTCGTATGCCTCTATGTTTACGGGCTTGAATCCCGTTGGAAATTCATAATCCAGAACCTCATCGGTGAAACATAGGGGGTGTGCTGCACCCCTATATTTAGGTGTACCGTAATATTCGGATACTTGATGTGTTGCATTGCTTACTAGAGCTTGCTTTCTTGGCCCATAGATAGATCTAACTGGGCCATCTTTTTGATGCGAATCCGTGTGCGGATCGCGTGCCGGCCTGTGTGCGGTGCTGTTTGCCGCTCTATGTTTGCCATGGGGTCGTCTATCAGACCGGGTGGTCTCCTTGTTCTTTGATTGCGGGGGCTCTACGGCCTCCTCATCAAATTCGGGCAGTAGTTTTCGCTTCGGGTAGCTCTTTGTTTGGCGAATATCGCCGTATTTGTCTGCGGTGTTGAGTACTTTGCTCCATCTGATTCTGAGCGCATCTTCCGCTGTTTTGAGCTTCTGCTTCTGCTTTTTCAGGCTATGCGCAGTGGCGACGAGCCTTTTGTGGAGGTTCTTCTGCTCCAGCAACTTGTCCGGCGTGAGATCGTCCGAACTGTTATCTTCGCCGGGAATAGGTTGTTTATCCAGATTGTCCTGTTCGGACGGTTGCTCGATAGCATGTTCGTCGTCCACCGGTTCGCCCTGCTCTATGGCTGGGTCTGTATGGCTGCTGTCTTTGTCGAGGCGGGACTTTGAGCGGCGCTTACGTCGCCGTTTTGACTGCTTTTCGAGGGAATGATCCCTCGTGGTGTCCCGTTGTTCCTCGTCGTTGCTTCCTTTAGGTGTGTCCACCATGTATACATCGTGAGATGAGGTGGCTGTCCAGTGCCCTATAGGTGCTGGTTCATGTTTGTCTCCTACATCGTCGTCCATACCGTCGATGTCTTCGGAGTCGAAGTCGAGCACGTCGTTTAAACTTTCGACAGTGGCTACAAAGTGGGTGGTGGGTGGGAGTCAAATTTCTTTGTCGTCCGCATCCCAACCTTCCTGACCATAGTCCGGCCAGGGCTCTCCTGATAGAGAGAGAGAGACTTTAGTGAATTCAGGATGTCCACAAAGGGCGAGTGCTGAAAGATGTCCGCGGTGGTCAACTCCATGATCGGCGCCCAATCGGATTCGATTGGGAGGTGCGCGGAAGGTTCGGAGTCCGGAGAGGAATCCGGCACCTTGGAGTCACGATCTTCGCAAAGGACAGGGTTGGTGTTCGGCTCAATTGCTGTACAGATCGCAGCCCCCGAGGCGGAGTCCAGCCACCCGTCCTCGATCGGCGCAATCGGCTCCGAACTAAGGGTCGGAGCAGGCACTGGTGCGGCCCCCACGGCACTGTTCGGCGGCAGAGCTAGATCATGCCCATCGTGATAGTGCGGCGTGCTCGGCTGTGGCTCGAACCCGTCGAAGATCAAGTCTCCACGGACGTCAGCCGTATAATTCAAACTTCCAAATCTGACCTGATGGCCAGGGGCGTAGCTTTCAATCTGCTCCAGATGGCCAAGCGAATTGGCCCGCAGTGCAAAGCCGCCGAATACGAAGATCTGTCCGGGGAGAAAAGTCTCACCCTGGACTTTATCGTTGTTGATGATCAGAGGAGCCATCGGGCCTAAAGATGACGACACAGAGGAACTCTCAATGAAAGCACCAATGTCGGTGTCAAAACCGGCGGATCTCGGGTAGGGGGTCCCGAACTATGCGTCTAGGCAGATGGTAACAGGAGACAAGGGACACGATGTTTTTACCCAGGTTCAGGCCCTCTCGATGGAGGTAAAACCCTACTCCTGCTTGATTAATATTGATGATATGGGTAGTACAAGAGTAGATCTACCACGAGATCAGAGAGGCTAAACCCTAGAAGCTAGCCTATGGTATGATTGTTGTTCGTCCTACGGACTAAAACCCTCCAGTTTATATAGGCACCAAAGAGGGTTAGGGTTACACAAAGTCGGTTACAATGGTAGGAGATCTACATATCATATCGCCAAGCTTGCCTTCCACGCCAAGGAAAGTCCCATCCGGACACGGGACGAAGTCTTCAATCTTGTATCTTCATAGTCCAGGAGTCCGGCCAAAGGCTATAGTCCGGCCATCCAGACACCCCCTAATCCAGGACTCCCTCAGAATGCCTCCTTCCTCCGTCTGCCTTTCGGTGAAAAACCGAACACTAGTTCCAGCGGTGACCGCCTCCGGCGTCGCCTACCACGGACGGGCAGGGGCATGGAAGATGTTGCGAGCGACATCAGGCCGGTGGGGGCTTATGAGGATATGGCGAGTTAGGTCACGGTGGCACCGGAGAAGGCCGGGAAACAATACTTATAGGGGGAAGGTAGCGCGACGGTCATCGGAATTCAATGCATAATGGCTTAGCGCGCCAGCTTGCCGTGGAAAACTTGGGAAACTAAAATTATGACTGTGCCATCCCGTCCCGTCTAGGTCGCACGCCGGCATGGCGGTCAAACGGGTGCACTCGAATCATCTCCCTCCTTGTCAATAATGATTCCACGGATTTAAAATCCCGCAACAATTAAAGCGTATCTTTTTTTGCGTCATTTAGCTGCCTTAATTACGGTCGGCTGCATGCAGGCACTCAGAATCGCTCGCAAGCAGTACGCGAAGCAACATGCAATGAGTCGCAGCCGAGGGCACGCATGCAGCCACTTAAATCGCTGGAATTAATTAGGCTTAAACTTCTGCATGCCGTTAATTATTGCCATGCCTTGGTCTTGCTGCTTGCTCATGGGACTAATAAATCCGGACGGAGGGAGTACCTTGGTTGGTGAGAGGTTTGAATTAAGCCCTGCAAACCGGAAATGAGGTACTAGTACGTGCGTGATCTGCCATTTATTCGTGTAGGATCGAGTAGGTCGTTTCTTGAATTGAGCCCTGCAAACCGGAAAGGAGGTAGTACGTGTGTGATCCGCTATTTATCTGTGTAGGATCGATAGTGTAGCTTGTCAGTTTCTTCAGAGGTAGGCATTTTTATCTGTGTAGGATCGATAGTGTAGCTTGTCAGTTTCTTCAGAGGTACGCATTTTTCTTTAAAAAATTGCCACTTCGCATCTTGCGTCGCAAATAAAACTGCTAGGAGCGCATTTGTAGGCTAGCTAGTGATCGATCAGTAACTTGTAAACACTGGGCGAACAGAAATAAGTAACTGTTAATGCATCTCAATGATTCACAGATCATATACAAATATGTAACTCCAAAAGCAAAGATCAGCCACTTTGGATCTTGCGTCGCAACTAAAACTAACTAGTACGATTCCCATACATAAGATCAACATGTTAATGCATCTCAATGATTCACAGATCATATACAAATATGTAGCTCCAAAAGCAAAGATCTATAAAAAACATATGTTCTTCCTACTAACATGGATGCTTCTCTTGGCCAACATTCTGTACAGACTGAAAGACACATTTTTTTGTGAAGTCTACAATTCCTCTTGCAAACGTAAGTGGTTTCACCAACAGCTGGAACCATGAGAATGAACCACACATGATGGAGGAACATCCACTGCAATATGGTTTGGTCTCCCCTCGATCACACCACGAGACTATTTTTGGAATACAAACTTTAACTTAGGCAAAATGATGCCCATTGTATAATCAGACCAAAGCAATGAAGCACCTAGTGTTGGCCAGTAAATAGTACGGTACTACTTTTCTGCAGTCCATGAAGTGACTATCCAATCTTTGTGTCTATTTTCAAATGGCACTGCATGCAGTGACTATACTATTCTCTTGTGCAGTTCAACCAAAATTGCGGACACTTTGTTTGTTTGCCAAATAGCAACGGGCAGACATCTCCAATGTAGGTCCACCCTGCCAATAAATTCACATGCAAACCACTAGTATTACTATCTAATGACAGTACAAAAAGAGTAGCAAGATAGTAGCAAACCATGTACCTTCATAATGAACAGCTCATAGTGCCACCAATTGGATATAAAGGTTTGGAAAAAACATGCTCCTAATGTTGAACCAGTTGGACTTTTTGTGCAGTTCCACTAAAATCGAGCATCCCTGTTTGCATAGATATTGAAAGTGTGATTACTATAAAAGTGGCACTAGTTGAAGCATAGACTCATAAATATAAGCATTCCAATTTCTTAATGGGAAAAGGTAGCAAGACTGTTTCTAACCACCTGTTTGAAGGAATAAATAAAGCAATAGCGGCTGATGTCAGGAAGGCATACATAGTTTTTTTCTGAAAAACTGAGCCATTCCTGACCTTTCCTCTTCTTTTAAGCAAATTTTGTGCAGTTCTACTAAAATAAAATGCCATCACCGCCTTGACAATTCAGTGACACTGTACAAAAGGAAATGACTTAACATTACATCATGATGTCAGGTATGTAGTCGACATGCATTAGAGACAAACATACAGACCTCCTCCGATAACATAATGAACATTAATTTTAACAAAGGTGTGACTAGCTTTACCGGGATAATTTGAGCGAACTCTACACCCTCTATTCCTTAATATAAGACGTTTATGTGGTTCAATTTAAATTAACCAAACGTCTAGTATTTAGAAAAACAGGTAGTAGTTTTCTTGAGCACATATCTAGGAAAGCTTGCCACACTTTAATTATGTCCATACGCTAATGCAACACCATTCGAATACAACAAATATACACTAATCCAGTGGCTAGTGCA
Organism: Triticum aestivum; assembly: GCF_018294505.1. Lineage (NCBI taxonomy): Eukaryota > Viridiplantae > Streptophyta > Magnoliopsida > Poales > Poaceae > Triticum > Triticum aestivum. The sequence goes on from NC_057798.1 coordinate 441,757,724, forward strand.
ATAGTAGAGTAGTTAGTTTATTACAGGGTATAGTACAATGGTTTTACTGAACAGATTTCAATAAACTCTAGCACTGGAAGGTTTCTATAAGAATTAACAATACAAAATGTAAAGGTAACAAGTTTCAGCATTGGTATACTAGCTGTGCATGAGCATTAAACCAAATACAAAAGTCTGAAGGTAACTATCATTATTAACTAATGACAGTATAAAAAATTGCAAACCATGTACCTCCAAGGTAAATGTCATTTCGAACTCGGGGAGACCTTAAAAATTGCTATCCCAATCTTGATAATCGATCAAACATAAAAACTTCATCGAACGAATCAAGAGAACAGCCGGAGGAGGAGGTGCCCACTCTTGACCTTTCCTATTGTCTTCATAATTGTCTGTGCAGTTTAACCAAAATAAAATGACATCAGCGCCTTGGCATTTTGGTGACACTGTACAAAAAATAAAACTTATCTCATGAAAGTGAGGTATGTAATCTATAAGCATTAACAATGCAAAAATATGAAGGTAGTAACAAGTTTCATCGTTGGTATACTGGCTGTGCAACGGCATTAGAATGACTTAGCTGAAAAATCTTTAATACATCCACAATCAACAGCTAACCCTGAAATAATCCAGTGACATTAAATGGCATTGCTTAAATTTATCGGTGGCATTAGACTGAGAGCGGCATTAGTTAAATGTGGCATCACTTTAGCAGTAGCATTGCTTGACTTGACTGCTGGCGTTATACTAACAACAAAAAAAGTGGTAATAAGAGCATGGGAGGCCCATTCAGACAGTGGGTGCACCAGTACGATGTACCTCCACGGACACAGAGTGGTGAGGGAGGTATGGTTGCCCAAAGAAACAAATATCCAGGTAGTATATGTGGATTACGTCCCATTTTTGTTCTCTCTAGCCACCTTTTTCCTATGTGAGGACAAAAAACCGATCGACCTGGTCATTCTCTATTGCGTTGTCATGCCTTTCTACCCTTCTTCAACCAAGAGACACGAGACTCGTTCCTTAGCTACTGATTTTCCCCTTTTCAACCTAGATGCGGGTTCGATGCCTACTCTCTTGGACAGTACAGTATACCTTCCTTTCCTTATTCAACCCAGACATGGATTAGTCTGCATGAAGTAGGGTTTCCTTTAATAGTGCAAATTATGGTTTTCGTCTGCGTGGCCAGCAGAGCAGAGGATAGCAAATTGGGAAGATGGTGGAGTGGAAAAAGATCCACATGCAACGACGTGGCAGATGGGGCAATAGAACAAGGGTATGGTTTTAAAAGAGGTAGCATACCTGAGGGTTGGCGGGAAGTGGCTTCGCTCATGGTCGTCGTCCTCCGCACACACTATGGCAGCGAGCTTGGGGACGGAGACCGCCGGTGAGGAGGGAGAGAGGGCCCGTCTTTTTTAGATCTGGAGAGAGGGTGGTAGTGTGAGAAGCAAGTGGGCAGCCCTTGGCAAGAAAGCGCTGAAGCTCCTGCCTATATATCTTTTTTATACTACTAGTACTGGAGGTGGAGTAGTGGTAGAGTAGTTTATATTTTCTCTGTGTACAGTACCAGTTAGTCGTGCTTCAAAACTGAACGGCACACCATTAAAAAAATAAAGGTCGATAACTAATGCGGCACCTCGAGCCAACGCGGCCAGATCGCATTTTAAATGAGAAATTACACACCATGTTTCGTTGACATGTGGTCCCGTTCCAACATATCAGATAGACGACGGCGAGTAGTAGGAGTATTTCCAAACGGACATGTAGGCCAGGGCGCCTCTTCGTGAACCGTGGCAAACTGGCAACCGTCCACCGACTCTTCGCCTTTCCTTCTCGATTTGGAACTGCTGTCGCACTCTCTTCCTCTCCCTCCTCCATTTTCCTTTAGCCCTTCACCCTTTCTTCTGCCATTGTTCGATCGTCTTCTCCATGGAGGGAACTGACATGGTGGAGGAACTCATTGATCGGTGCGATGTCATCACCTCAGCTAGCATGGCAGGTTCATTCAAGCCCATTCTCGACTCAACTAATAACATCATTACAAGGAACCCAAGAGTCAAGGAGAGGTTTGATCTCCCCTATCTTCTTCACCGTGACCCTGATGACTGGCGCCGGCACGATGGAGGCCTCGCCCTGTGCATGTTGATGCCGCTTGATAATGATACGTATGATGTTAAGATGCCATCGCTTGAGGGCAAGGCTTGGGCAGGCGCAAATGGAGATTGGGTTGTTTACATTGGGTCCAACTGCGAGTGGGAACTTGTGAATGTGTACACTCGTGACCGGGTTCCACTTCCAAAAGTCTCAGCAGACTGCCCAGAGGTTGACCACACCGGTATTGTACGCACGTTCAAATACAATCATGGTGACTATCTTCTACGGACGATAGCAATTTGTCGAGTTCCCAGCCGCTCTTGCAATTACAACAACTATGAAGTTGTTGCTATCTTCGACAAGCTTGTTGCCGTCCTTGGTGGTTTGACTCGATGGATATTGCTCAAAAATCAGTTTCTGTACACGGATCAGTACGGTGATGTAATTCAATACGAGGGCCTTGTGTTTGCTGCCACCACTCGTGGCACTGTTTTTGCATGGCATCCTCGTAGTTTCAGTATGTTTGTCTTCCACCATAATTATAACTGTTTCATCCACTTGCATGCGGGTTAGCAAGTTTCCCTTTACTAATTAACCTTCTTCTTTTGTTTCCAAGGTCCTGTGAACATTCCACCACCTATACTTGAAAATTTTTATAACCAAGGGGGAGATAACGATGGTGATGATCACGAGCATGAGGACGAGCAGCGCCCATATACTCTTTGCCGCCTAGCAACTAATTCCGATGGATCACCTCTTCTTGTGTGTATACAGCCCACTGATGATGTTACTGCTAAGGAAGCAGGTGTAGTCTCCCATGGTCGCACTCTCCGGACCTATTCCAACACCCGTTGCATGGTATTCGGGATGGATACTAGTGTGCTAGCGCCAACTCCTTTTCCCTGGTACAGAATTGATAGTCTTGGAGAAAACTTGCTCTTCCCTGGACAAAACTATCCAATGATGGTGAAAGGCGATCCAACTGCTGTTGACACAACGTTACTACCATTTATGAGAAGCAATTGTGTCTATACCTCGGACATTTGGGTGGTTCGCTACCCTGGTACTGATATAGTAGGTCGCTTCAGCCTGGATGATCAGTCCTGCGTTGGTCTCCAGATCAACAATGGATGGCCCGTCCCATAGAATCACTTGTGTTTCAAAGTTTGCGTTTCCAACGCCGAGGAATGGTTGAGTTGAAATTCATTTCATTGCTTGTTATTTGTTGTGTGGTGAAAACTTTAGTATTTATAATGTATCCTCGTTGTCGATGTGGGTTGATGACCTGTTGTATGTAATAAAATGATATGACTGTGATAAACTTACTAAATTTATGAATGGCTTTCGAGTCGCTTCTCTAAGTGAGTGGTGCGACGAGGCAAAAAATATTTTCTGAATACATAATTGTACGTGCATTGCAACAGGTTATCCGATGAGGCCAATCAACAATAGTAGTACACTATTTGTACTAGCTTCACATGCTTCGCGCGTCGGGTGGGTGTTTTTACTGTAGCCATCTGTTAATGTGTTCGCTGTACGTAAACAGCACCTCGAATCCTCGATACTAGTACTATATAGTAGGAGTAAGTAAGGAGTAGTAGGGTGGCATGGGCCAGAACAAGCATTCACGTCCAGGAGTACGACACACGCCACCACCACGACATCCATCTGACACCATATTATTTCTTGGTGTCCGTGCTAGAGCAATCTCTTCAACCTCGTCATTTCTCTAACTTCAGCCATCGCGCGACGGGCGAAGTGGGGGTTTGCTGATAGTCGGTTTCCTCAACTGCGGTCCCACTTGTAAGGCCAACTCCAACGCACGACCCCAAACAGACCTCTGTTTTGCACGAACTCCAATGATAATTTTGACTAGAAAAGCAAGACCAAAGAAAACAAGAACCACAAGAATGTAAAGAAGTAGACATTGCTTCCTTGCATCTAGTCTCATGTCTAGCCTCTATTCTAGTAGGAGTATCAACAAGTTCCCTAATCTCATCTCTAGCCTCTGTGCTAGCTAAAAGTGATAGAACATCTACTAAATTGTGCTCTATCAATATATGGATGTACTCTTCTTCCCAATACAAAAACTTGCATCCATTCTACTCCCTCCATTGCACAATACATGCCTTCTATTTGTCAAAATATATATGTATCTAGACATGTTTTAGTATATAGGTACATCCATTTTTGGACAAATGGAAGTCAAGTATTTTGGAACGGAGGGAGTACACAATAATTTTTAAGTTAGCACAACTAGTCTAATCCGAGAGCACAATCGAAGATTTGGTCGGGTTCTTCCTCCTTTTGCCGACACGTGGGACATCCAGCATCCAGGTCATGTCATGAAAGAAAATAGAGTGGTAGTTGAAGCCACGAGATGTGCATCTTGGGTTAAACTGTAAATAGAATCTTACTACTCTTGAGTAACTCCAAAAGCGGCCACCGCAGATCTTTATTGGATTTGTTTTTCATCACCAGCACATCGAGGTGAAAGATGTGCAGGTTTAGTGGGTCCACTTGCGTTTTCACTGACATGTGGGACCGCATGTGAGAAAACAGACGATGGGCTCCGCGTGTCCGCTGGCTAGCTGAGAAGAGAGATAGAGGAGGGCTGAGCACGGACTGCAGGAAATTCATTCTACGTACTTCGATATAGGCTCGATATAGTGGGGTGGCATGGGCCATAACTAGCATTCACGTCTAGCAGTACGACACATGCCACCCACACGAGTCCCATCCGACACCAATTTTCTTGGAGTCCATGCTACAGCCATCTCTTCTCCCTCCTGTTTTCTTAGCCATCAAATGGTGGGCGGGGTGGGGGTTTGTCGATAGTCGGTTTTCTCAACTGCGGTCCCACTTGTAAGTGAAAAATGCAACACTGCATGCATTCCCTCTTGAGCGACGTGCCGAACCAACCGTGTGGGGGTGCGACGCGAACACGGCAGGCTTTTCCTTTTGAACTCGTAACTTGTAAAATTTGGTTCTGCTCCATGGCGCGACCGATAGATAGAAAATAACGATTTTGCCTAGAGTAATGAGAAGTTTGGTTCTGGCACCGTTCATGCATGGAGTACGTACGAAAATTATGAAGTTGATGCGAAAGTTAAGATCATTACTATAGTATCATATACTACTACATGGATTTGACGGAAAGATAAAAATACATACGGATCCATCAACGACATCCTCACGCCCTAGTGCGCCGGGTCACCAACCGATGTGTGAGGAGCAGCAACGTTGGCGGCGAGCTCAACGTTCTTCTGAACAATGTCGTGCAAGGTTGCCCTGCGGTCCAAGAAGGCCAGCGTCCTATCGTCCTCCTCTTGCATGTAGTAGTCCTTGCGGATGATTTGCGCGTAGACGTGGGTGATTATTTTGATGGTGTCTTGCTGCGCCAGGCGCTGCGCGGCGAGCGCGACCTCGAGGTAGACATTCTCCGGTGCGACGGCGGGCAGTCGCAGGGTCACCAGTGCGTCAAAGAGGTTGTCACCATAGTGGCCGTTGAGGGTGGCGGGCATCACAGAGCCTGGGCGCGTCAGCTGGAGGCTTACGTCAAAGTCGTCCGCGAGCTTCTTGACGACAATGAACTTGTCGAGGAAACCGACGAGGACCTCATTGAACAAGGAGATGAAGCTGTCGTCCAAGTGGCCCCTCACCCTGGCGGCCTCAAGCAATACTACCTAGAGATGTTCCTTGGTGCCGGGCCGCAGGCCGGCGTCCTGGACCATCTGGCACAGCCGGCTGATGCTCGCGCTCATCACCTCCATGGGTCTAGCTTAGCTTCTAGTCAACTGATCTTGCGATTCGAGTGATCACTCTTGCCCTTGGTTAGCGTGCGTAGGTGCGTAGGATTTCGTACTACTCCTCGCCCTCTACTGCACCTGCCTTTGGCTATATGATAGGTGGGACAGCCACCCCCTGGGCCCACGTGTCATTCACCCAAAGGCAGTTCCCGTAAGTCAATGAAGCTGCATCCCCCTCCGTGCCGTTGCAGTATAGTCATCTCACCGGACCTCTAGTTGGGGCCAAACGAGAGAAGTTTGATGTTTACTGGTTTATTGGTCCCGTTTGCATTTTGCGCCAAGTTTTGACCTTTGATTTAACTAATAAAATGTTAATGCATGTAAACAAAAATGTTGTGTAAGTCACCTTACGAAAACCAAATAATCCCAAAACACTTAGGCATGATGCATTAACTCCCTCCTTGTTTCTTATTTCGTGACATGTCAACCAATGAAAGATGTGGGCCGTGCATGCTTTCAATGACTTGAGACTACCAAACATGACATGCAGTGTTTAGTTCATTGCATGTAATCCTATTAGTACTCTAGTTAGCAAAAAAACATTAAGTTCTCTCGCTGATAGGAATAAAACACCATGTATTTATTTAGAGAGGGAGTAGTACATTTTTTGTGACATGCATTACCAGATATTGCTAGTCAAATACTAAAATCCAGATGGACGTGGTAGTACTCCTAAATCCAGACGGTGGTGCTACTAGTACTAGTAGTAGTACTACCAATGTAGTAGTAGGAGTACTAGCACTGTACTACCCGTTGGTCAAATTATTACGTGCTGCTCCTCATAGTGAAGTGACAAGACCCTGCGCTGGAGATGACACCTGATTATAGGTGTCGTGTTCGGCATACCATAGTCAGCCTCACTATCTGCAGTCACTATCATCATGGCTGTAGAGCTGGCCTGCTTACAACTAGCCCTATTCGACATAATTTCCCGTGCGTAGATGCCCGTGCATTGCACGGAACACCAAGATTGGGGGTGGACGGCTCTGACAGTGGCCATCACGCCAGATTTTTCCACGGCCTTCTAGATGTGGTGGGGAGGAGATAAGACTGATTGTGAGAGACAAGGAGTTGTTTGTAAATAGGGAACACGTGCGGGCATCTTTTTGAAAAAATGGAGAAGCTTCGTTTGTATGCGTCAGATCCAGATCCGACGGCTATTGGTGAAAGATGGGAGGCACAAAATCATCACCAACTCAGGACCTGTTTGATTCACAGGATTTTGAAGACGTGGGAATAGGACACGGCAATATTACAAGTTTCAAACTGATATTACAAATGCTAGGAGTAATGCTGCACTACGAAGAGGGAATTACTAGGAAGTTTACGTAAGAACTTTTGTTACTTTAGGTGGATGCAGCATTATCGTACAAACTAAAATCCACCACCCTGACAAGTCACTAATGGGCAAATAAGTTTTCGAGTCTCTGGCCACTTGATGTTTAAAAAAATAATTCAGCTTTTGCGGAGACTTTGTCATTTAGGCTTAGACACTTGCGGTGATCAGCACGCCATTCATTAATGCGCCAGAGAACGCTAAACCTCATTACCTTGAGCACACTTGCCTCCAGAACAAAGAACCTGGCCAATTTAATCTCAGATGTGCTGCCTCAGTTTTCGATCAAATCAATTTCTGTAAGATGGATATTAAGGCATTCGATGAGATTGTTATAGTGCAGCACATTTTTCACTTTCGGGTCTTTTTTTTATCTGCAAAAGAAGAGAACATATTAGAGCAGCTGGTTGGATAAGATTGTCGTGTTATCAAGAGGTACCAATATCATTCGCTCATATGATAGGGTTGGCTGGCTAGTGATATTCTCTATCTCTCTCTCTCTCTCTCTCTCTCTCTCTCTCTCTCTCTCTCTCTCTTTCCGTTTCCTCTCATTTAACTAGGAGCACGTGAAGAGCTTGGGCATTTGTTGCCTTCCACTATGTGGCCGATGCCATATTTCTCAAAAGTATGCCACATAATACGCATCGATGTCAAATCAAAAGATTTTGGCACCGCTCTCGCAATGTGAGAGAGTTGGCACCGCTATGCACACAGACCCACATGTATAAACAAATCAATCAAACCAACTACACCAGTCTCTCACTCTCCCAAACAAGTGTATTTTTATTGCCTCAGTCCTCTCTCTCTCTCCCATGTAGTGTTTTTTCATTGCGTGAGTTAATTTGGCACCGGAGCAAAGTAGGTGATCCAGATTGGGGCACAAGGTGAGCAATGGAGGGGCATCGATGCCAAATGCATCACAAGTGAATTTGGCACATGTTTTGGCCTACATAGCCCACTTTTGTACTCCCTCCGTCCCAAAATTCTTGTCTTAAATTTGTCTAAATATGGATGTATCTAGTTACATTTAAGTGTTAGATACATCCATATCTAAACAAATGTAAGACAAGAATTTTGGGACGGAGGGAATAGTACCTCATATTTAGTATAAAATTTTGACCATAGATTTAGCTAAGAAAATGCCAATGCATGTCACTAACAATTACACCATTTGAAATTATGTTCAAATACGAATCCAACGATATAGTTCTTAGTGGCATCCATTAACATTTTGTTAGTTAAATCTATGGTCAAATTTTGATACTACAAAATTGGAACAGTAAACCAGGGCGGAGGTTGTACTTGCTCTTAGGGTAACCATAGAGTTACTGGAGTAGTCTAAGTTACTTTCCACTATGACTGGCCTAGGCTACTATAGTAGTACAACATAAAAACGATGGAGGTGATCACGTGAGAAAAAAATACTAAAAACATTTCTTTCGGTGCAATGCGTAGATGCAGTTTTGAACACTACACTTGTCATCATAATTTGGGAAAATTACGAAAAAATTGAGCTACGTTGTGATTACCGTTTACTTATAGGAAAGAAGTTTCACCTCGATGAATAGCTTCTCCGTGCACGGAAAGCATGTAAGGAATCCAACAACTTGATCCAGATTGGGTCCGATAGATTTTAGCGCTAAGATCTTCACTGTGCGCATGGACTGGGTCAAGCTTGTGGGAATCATTTTCTGGAAGAAGGTCGTAAATACATCAAGAAGAAATTTAAAAATGTGAATTTCAAGAAGACGGAGAAGAAGATGAGTGTTGTACCCGAACGATTACGGATCCAATAAAGAGTTCGGAGAATTTGGCAGACGAGTACACCAACGCTGTCAATTTTGGTGCGTCAATTACCCTGATTTTTGTTGGACCTTCTAGATCTGGTACAAGAAATCTCTCAAGGAAAGGCATATTCTCAATGAACATAACGTGGAACAGCTGGAGTGATCTCTTCCCAGATGATGTCTTGTTGCGGGGCCAGCAAGACACATAAATCCATCGGAGATTCGTCGAGGCGATGTGGAGGCTAATTAACCCGTGGATCTGCTCAATACGAAGGTACTCGAGCACAGTACAGCTGGGAGCAGGTGCTCCATAGCCTTCTTCGAGATGACAATGTCGAAGAGGTCGAGCTGCTTGAGTTGAGGGAGAAGAAGGGCGGGTGCGGCATTAATCTGGGGAAGATAGCAGGAGCTGAAGCTGGCGCGGCGTAGCGTTGGCGTGAGGCGGAGCGCGGACGGCGGCAGAGAGCGACATCGTCCAGCTTCAAAGCTGAGCTCCTCGAGCTGATCTAGGGTGGGGGATAAGAACCACTCGTCAAACTTGGGTTGGACCTTGCAGTTGGTACTGAACATGTGGATGTGAAGGCGTCTGTCTGGCCCAGGGTACGATGAAAGGATATTGGAGACTGCGTCCATGCGTTTGCAATCCCCGTCGCAGAGGCAGCTATCGACGGTGAGGTTGAGGGGGACGCCGCACCAGAGGGGGGCGCCACCGCCGGCAGAGCAGGGCGGTCCGCACGACAGATTTGGTGGGGAGGAGGCCGATGATGACGAGCAGCATGTCATCGGGGAGGCTGCTGATGAAGTCCAGGCTCGCCGGATGCGGTTTTGGCTCGAGCCGCCTCCGCTTGTTGGCTGCCTCGCCGTCCATCTCAACTGGCGGCGACGCCGGTGTACACGTGTGCTGGTGTTTGTTGTGTGCTGGGTGTGCGCGAGTGCGTCCTTCTATGCATGCTGCCACGCAGCGGTGAATTGTGCACGAGTGCGTCCTTCGTGCGCAAGAAGTTTGTCCTCAATGCGCCCTCAATTTACTAGCGTCCGGGGTGCTACCCCGAGTGGTTTCAACTTTGTTTACTTCATCGCGTGTCAGATTGGCCTCTAGTTTACTTATTTTCACCCATTGCCACATGGGCCAGCATACGAAGATACAGAACACGAGCTGACAAGGCAGCATGTGGATTGGTTGACCGGTCAATTAAACAATATACCGAGCTATATGCTGACACAGTGAGTGTATAATCCGTCGGTATAGAGAGTTCGAGTGAGAGGGGAGGCCCGTAAGAGATAGCAGAGAGAGAGAAAGAGCTACTCCCTCCATTCGATAATGTAGTTCCAACATTTTTTTAAGTCAAACTTTTGAAACTTTGACCAAGTTTATAAAGAAATAACTTATATCTACAATACCAAAGATAAATGATAGTATGAAGTAAGTACATGTTGTGATGAATCTAATGATCGTTCCAGATGTAAATGTTTTTCTCCACATATACCTGGTCAAACTTTTCTGAGGTTTGACTTTTCAAAACATCCATATGCTTATGGACGTGACAGAGTCCCTAACTAGAGAGAGAGAGAGAGAGAGAGAGAGAGAGAGAGAGAGAGAGAGTGAAAAAGTGTGTGTGCGTGTGTGAAAGAGACATGGACAACACACGATAAAAGTAGAGAAAAAGCGTGCGTGTCTTATGCAAACATATCACACATGCATCTTCAACAACGGAGGCAAGGTGAGGAGATAGTGTGTGGTTGTTTGGAACCGAGAGAGCAAGACCCCTAGCACGTGGCCAAGAGGGGTCTGACAAACAAGGGAGAGAGGTCGAGAGAGACGTACGGAGAAAATGCAGACATGGGGAGGAGAGAGTGTATGTTTGTCATAGAGAGATCCTCTGGAGATCGTGATGGGACTACATGGGTGGGAGATCGAGTGACAAGTTGTGTGTGCGATAGAAGATGCCCCGAGAGATATCGAGATAGACGTATGGATGGAAGGAGACAATACGTGTGTTGCTGATGGCTAGTAAGAGATAATCATACTTAGGAGGGGGGAGTGCTTGCGCCTATGATGGAGTGAGGGATTATGGTACTTAGGGGGGTGCGTGTCACATGGAGAGAGAACAAGGGCGGAGAGTGTTGGATGGGTCTATATGTATAGCGCGAGCGAGACATGTGTATGTGTGAACCAGGGAGATATAAGGCCAGTTTGGCTTGTGTCCTGAGCATCTTTTGCCTGGCCTGGGGTTGTGGCTGGATTTCATGCACGCTTGTTTGGTTTCTACCCTGTGAAAAATAAAGCCCGCCTGGCCTGGGTTCCCTTGCACTTTAATTAGCCTGGCTGAACTCCAGACACTACAAGTAGCCTGGACCAGGCGACCGATTTCGAACGCCTAGTCATGCCTGGTCATGCGGCCACGAGGCTAGTAGCAACATGGATGGATATTAGCATTAAATAATTGATGCATGGATTGATTGATGGGACGTTGATGCTTTGCCTGTCCCAGGCATGAACCAAACGCTTCAGCACCACACAAGCTTGGCTAGGCAGAAATATTTTACATCTCTCATCCACACAAGGCAGTACCGGCCATCAAGGCATGAGGGTCAGGTCACGAACCAAACTAACCAATAAAGTTTGAGACAGATTGAGGAGCCCCGATAAGGCTGAGTGGTGTGTCAGATAGCTGAGAGGGGGAAAGAGATATTCCATCCGCTCGATAATGCAGTGCATGTAAAATTTCTAGAAGTCAAACTTTGGAAACTTTGATCAGGTTTACGCAAATGTTATTTATATCTACAATACCAAAGATACATCATACAAAACTACATCTCATGGTGAATCTAATGGTATATGTTTGCCGTACTAGATGTAATTCTTTTTCTCCACATACATGGTCAAACTTTGTGATGTTTGACTTTTCCATAAATCTATATGATATGGACCGAGGAGAGTGCCTCAGTCGAGACAGATCAAGTGCGTGTGAAGGAGAATGAGTAAGTGTGCAAAAAGAGTATGTGTGTGAAAGAGAAAGTGAAAACAAACGATAAATTAGAGAGAGTGTGTGTGTTTTTTCATTTCTTATGCGAACATATCACGCATGCATCTCCGAGATGGAAAAGTGAGGCGAGGAGATACACGAAGATAGCAGTGTGTGATTGTTTGCAACGGAGAGTGACACCCGTGTAGCACATGTCCAATAGAGGTCTGGCCAACAAGGAAAAAAGGTCGAGAGGGACACATGGATGGCATGGACGCATGGGGAGGGAGAGAGGGTGTGTTTGTGATAGAGAGATCCCCTCGAGATCGTGAGGGGACTATATGGGTGGGAGATCGAGGGAGTGTGTGCGCGATAGAAAGATGCCCCGAGAGAAATAGAGATAGACCATGGACATGTTTGTGATGGAGACTAAGATTAGCTAGTCATATACATATAGGGGGGACTGCGTGTGCCTACAATTGAGTGAGAGACCATCATACTTGGCTAGCTGGGCATGAGATTGTGTGTGTGTGCGTGTGAGATGGAGAGAGAACGAGGGAGAGAGATAGAGTTTTAGATGGGCCTACCGAGTGCGAGTGAGATATGCATGTGTATGTGTGACCCAGGTGGATGGATAGTTTGAGAGAGGGAGTGAAGAGCTTCGAGACGACATAGTGGTGCATGAGAGAGTTACGGGCAAAGAGCCAAGGAATTTGTGTGCGTACGATGAGTGCACCCAAGATATCTAGCTTGGACTAGCTAGAGTATCATACATAGTGTGTGAGAGAGACCTATAGATGGTGTATATATGCATGCGAACTAGAAAGACCCCCCCCACACACACACAGAGAGAGAGAGAGAGATGGAGAGAAAGGGAGAGGGACCAACAAGGTTTTTGTGTCGGATGCGTGTGACAGAATTGAAGATTGTCGGCGAGAGAGAGAGAGAGAGAGAGAGAGAGAGAGAGAGAACAGGAGTCTGGGAGAGGGGGAGGTCGCGTTTTATGCATCAAAGATTGATATAAACCATGTTTCGATATAAACTTGCATTCAAATATTTAAATTGGAGAACATGTTGTCTGCAATCCACACATGAACGGATATATGCGTATATCAAAGAAGTTCATTAATTTGACTTTCAACATGTTCATGGAGTACTATAACACTGTACAACATGCTACTCGATTGAGGTGTTCAATTTTGGATTTAGTTCACTATTTTGACCTACTGAATGAGCTATTTCATTGAATCGAGATATTTCATTTTGGGTTTGATTCGTGTTTTTGAGTGGGTCAACTATTTGTCATATAGTAAATCGCTAGCAACGAGCATGTATAAACACATTACTCCCGAGCATCATCTCTCCATCTAAAAAAGAAGTGGCAAGCTAATATTTCAAAATTTGATTCGAATCGACTTGGTAAGGTAGACGTGGATGCTTGTTCTCCCAAAATTTGAACGAACCGTTAAACATCCTCTCTGCTCGGTGGAATTCGCTCGAGCAAATAAATGGGAGACGCGAAATTACCGTCCTATGTGGGAGACGCATCAATTGGCCCGTTGTACATCGAGGGTAGGTTCGTAACTTCATCCAAGCGCGCCTTCTCCTCGGCCGACATGTGCCGAATAATTCATAAACCATGGTCAGCAAAACACGCTCTCCTCGCCCAAAATAGCTCGCACCCACTATTCCAAAACACGCTCTCCTCGCTCGAAATCGCTTGTGCCCACTATAGTTCAAAACACGCGCTCCTCGCCCGAAATCGCTCCCCCCACTATTTGGGGAGAAGCAAAGTTACTCTACTATCCCCGACCCTCAGTACATAGACCCAAGCCGAGAAGCCTATAGGCAAGGGTAGAACTATAACTCCCCCTCACATTTCAGACAAATGCGTCTGTAAGACATGGTTCCACTCCCCTCCCAATTCTCCCCCCCCCCGCCCACCCCCATTCATACCTCGTGGGTGCCAAATCACCTTCTCCTCGGGAAGCTCCCTTCTCCCGAGCCGCGAAACCTCAGCCCCACCTCCATGGCGCCCCCCACCGCACCAATTTCACAGCCACCCTCCTCCCTAATGACGGAGATGCTGTCCATTTGCCGTCATGCACTGGGTCGTGTGCCTCTTACTCCGTGCTGCTGGTGCTGCCTCGACGACGGCCGCGTGAACCGTATCGGAGCCGATTCACCCCCACCGTTGTTCACGGCACCGGAGCAGCTCCAACTTCGGATCCGTCCAGAGTCCTGGCACTATTTCCGCGTAGCCGTCGACCGTCGCGACATCGCTCTTTCCCCGTTGCCGGTCGCCACCGCAACCACGCCGGCCTCACCGACTCAGCAGCTGGACCTGCCTACTTCACCATGCCGCCAGATAGGTCGCACCCTCATCTCAAATCACTTTATTTAGGCGTCAGTTGTCTGAATTTTTATTCTGGGCCAATCGATTCCCAATGGGAAGCAGCACCCCTCGAGGCGGCGGAGCTCCTAGGCTGCCGGTTGGCTGGTGTCTAACGTAAGGGTGCGGGGCCGCAAGTTCACTGTGGAAGCAGCGCTTAGATGGCTATCTTTTAGAGTTGCGTGGGTTGAAGGTACTGCCGCCGCCGGATCTGGATGACGGGGAGTCTTTGTGGATTGGCCCGGGGGCGGCGCAACCACGGCCGTGCGGTGGGGCGGGGAGCGGGGTTTTGGCCGAGGCCACGGATGACGGAGGCAGGCTGCTCTGTCGTTGGTCGTTGGCTCTTAGGGGAAGATTCCGAAGAGTGTCAGCCGGGAGGTACAAGACGTCCATCAAGCCATCCAGCGTAGATCGGACAGTACCAAAATAAAATAAAATCGTGTGACCCCAATTTAGTCTTCAGTCAACAGATGTGTGACCACTCTCGTACCTTGCTGTTGATCTCTTAGTGTATTTCTTCAGATCAAAGAGATATGTCGTTCTTAACATTATGCGTTATCTGCATCTTCAGACACACCGTCTTCCGACTCACCGCAGCTCCTCCAACAAGGGAAGCATACACCAAAAGGGAGCTATAGTCCCCACTCAACAGTTCCCTGCATCGAATGCGCGTGCCCGACATGGACAACCACAACAACTGCAGCGTCATCGACAAGTCAGCACATGATGCTCACTCCTATGAATGGCAGCCAGGTAGGTTGTACCCTCATCTTACTTGTGTGCAACATTCATGGCTTTGTTATTCATCTAAGCATGGAAAATAGATCATCACATTTCACTGTATATTCATGCTAATCTCTTACGGGTCTTGTTCAGGAGTTCATGCTGTTCCATAGTTCAGCTCAGATACTTGTTCTTTAGGTAACGCTGTTGCATAGTTATCATCCATCAGCCAATGCTATCCCACAGGCTGGTGATTATAGTATTCTACCACTTCTAGTATTACCTATGTTGTTCCTTAATACTTTTGTGTGCCATCTAGTTAATCTCGAGTACAAATGATACATATTTTGTAGCCTTTATCTGTGTTCTCCCTTTAGTTTATGAGACCTGTTGCTGCTAGATAACCCCAGTCCTACTATTTATGTCGTCTCCTACAGGCACTCATTACATAAATCTAACTACTAGTTGTCTTCCATGCATGTCAGATATAATTGCACACACTGATATATCCACAAGAATCTCACGGAGCAATGTAAAGGCCAATAAACTTGATGTCAATGATATCCAATATGATGGAACATGTAAAGGCATTTCTTCAGAAGACTTGCAGAAAGATGATGAATCCTCTTCACCCCACAAGGTCCTTGCTCTAACTTGGCCTGTGATATGGGTACAACATGCATATAATGTCCTGGAGTGTATCTACTTTGTTGCAATGCCATGTGCTTAGCATGCTGATCATGCATGTAAATATGTCATGCCTTCCTGTTTTTCAGTACCTATTCCATTCATGATAACATGTTTTCAAATTCAAGTACTGTCATTCTACTCTATCGCAATGCCATCTGCTTAATTTGGACATCATGCTTCTGAATATCTTATGCATTGTTATTCATCAGTATGTACTTCATCTGTCTGCCATACCATGTTTATTACATTGAAGTGCTGTTCTAGTGCTCTGTTGCAATGCCATCTTATTTTCCCAATCATACACGTGTATGTTGCCTTAGTTATTTCTGTACGTATTCCGCTAGCATATAGTTTTACATTCAACTAGTGTTTTTTTGCTATGTTGTCCTATCGTATCCCTAGCTCTTACACCATACTCCCTCTGTCCGGATTACATGTTGCTGAAATGGATAAAAAAGGATGTATCTAGAACTGAAATACGCCTAGACCCATCCATTTTTTCTGGATGGAGGGAATACATGTCAACATGTCATGCCTTTCTATTCTTCAGTACCTATTCCATCTCTCTGTTGCCGCATGTTTTATAATTAAAGCACAATTCTTCTATAGAAGGCATGCAAGGGGAAGACGACTATGTTAGAATCTGAAGGGTTACAAACAAGGCCTTTGCAAAAGATCCAAATGCCAGGAGATAATAAACCAACTCCAGTTTTTATCGATACTGCTCCAGCAAAGAGAAACCCAACTCCTACTGATAATAAGCAGATTCCAGTGGCCAAAGAACTAGTCCACTCCAGTCCAGCAAAAATAAGTCAACTCAATTCTAAGAAGCGTATGCGTATCCTTGCATCATGAAATTTTATAGCATGCTGATCATATTTTCTACATGTTTCTTACCCATCTCTCTTTTAGAAAATAAGCTTAACAGATAGAAGAATTTCTGCAATGGTATCGTTTATGAGGAAAGATTC